>NC_143140.1:34712758-35015789 GCF_059928025.1 Delphinapterus leucas
CCTACTGATCTACCATGTGGATATTTATTACATATAATAAGTAAGATGCAAAGACTCTGGAAATCTTGGCAGAATCAAAATGGTCCTGGTTATGGCATCTAAACACAGAGACTGACTGCTTTTGCTCAACCTTAAAAAATCTGAAAAAACCACTTACCAGACATTTTCACGAGGTGAGACTAAGGTAAAATATAAAATAGCACATGCCATGATATCTGAACCTAAAAATTCTGTGAAAAAAATATCCTCCATGTTTTATTACCCAGACCAATGTCTACCAGTTTTACCACCTAGAGGCATGTTACACAGACAGAAGTATTATATAGACCTCTTTCCATTTTGGGTGATGGTTTTATAGGATTTACATAAAATCACAATGCTTAATTTTTAGTTAATCAATACAAACTATATAAATATTTTTTAAAAAATCCAATAGTGTCACATCCTCAAGAAAGAAAACGAAACAGAGCATCATTCCAGTTTTTTTCTAAGCATGTGCACTGAAAAATTAAGTAATTTATAGATCAATAAATTTTATTTTAAAATGAGGTCATATCTATGTATTTCATTGAAAGACATTACATTTAATATTTCTTGAATTGTTAGGATAAAAAGGAATTGAAAAGAAACTGAAGTTTCAGATAAATGTTTCCTTGTTTAAAAAACAAAAAAGACTGTAATGCCTAAAATACTCCTTTTAGATTAAGAAGAAGAGATTGTGATAGACAATTTAGAGCTGGAGCTGTTTTTTTCCCCTCCAAGTTTAAATTTTATGTTATCAAAATGACTCCCCACTACAAAAGATGAGAAATCAGCACTTACATGTTTTTTCTCTTTCCTTCCGCCACTATCTGCTTTAAGATGGTCTATCTTTATTTTTGATCTATCAAATTTATAACACTTGCATTCTTTTCTGTAGGAATAAATCCTTCCGTTGATTAAGCTGAGCAAGGGATTGTTGATTACTCTCAGTCCATTTTTCCATTACTATACTCTATTCCTGATTTCTAAATTTCGACTCATCATCTGGTTTGCCGAATTGGGACAGCAAGGTGCTTTTAAAGAGGAATATAAGGGATTTTCCTGTGCTCTTTTGTGCCTGATAATAACTGTCTACTGCCTTTATAAATATAAATTACCTTTGAACTTGAATTATAAATTGACTATAGTTTTGGATATTTCTCCTTGGAACTTTGTAGATATTGCTCTCTTTTCTTCTGATACTAAATCTCACTTTGGAAAGTCTGAGGCAAACTTGATTTTTCATCTTTTATTAACTTGTTATCTTGCTGTGTGCATGAAAAGTTCTTCAGTTATTTTTGAAATTCAGTTAACTAAACTAGAACATGTCTCAGTGTATACTACTTTGTATCAATTTTTTATAGATCCTGTATGACTTTTTACAATATCAAAATTAGTTTTTCATTTCATAGAAAGATTTTTACTACTGTCTCTGTGAACATATTTTGACTGTTCTATTTGTTGAATATTCAAGAGCAGCAACAGCACTCGTACTTATGACGCAATGTATTCGTTCTGTCCTATCTTCCTAATGCTTTACTGTCTTTGTCTTTTTTATTTCCCTCTGCATTCAAAATAATCTCATGACTTTCTTCTGTGGCAGTTATTTGAGTTTCATCCTCAACTTTTCTGATCCTGTTTTTTCCAATTCTTTTATTTGTTCAATTAATGGTATTGATTTGTTCCTCAATATGTTTCCATAGCTCAAAAATCTATTCTCTATTTTCTTAATGTGCTTTTGAACCCTTACTCTGCTGAACTAGGTCCTTGTGAAATTCTTCTAACGTAGGAGATACTCTTAGGGAGTTTATAAACAAACATGATTCTTTCTCTTTTGCTGGATTTTCTTCCTCCCTCCCTCCCTCCCTCCCTCCCTTCCTTCCTTCCCTCTTTCTTTACTCTCATAATATGTTTTCATACAGTTATGGATACAACTAGGGCTGGGAACCATTTTTGTTAGAGAACTTGAAATACTTACTTGTTACTGCGTAGTTAGATTTTTAAAAAAACTATATTAAGATTTCACTTCATTACTAGGTGACTGTGTCCTATTCCCAAGCAGTAGGGCAACCCTCAAGTTCTACATCACTTCTGATTTTACCACGGATCTATTGAAACTTTGAAGCCATGGTAGTATTTCCCACCTCTACTAGGCTTTTCAGATTTTTTTGTATGTTAAAGGACTTCTATATGTATTCATATTCTCTCTCTCCCTCTCTTCCTCCTTTTCCTTCCCTTCTCTTCTCCCACCTTCCCCCTCCTTCTCTTTCTTTCTCTCCCTCTACCTCCCCACCTCCACTTTCACACACCCCCTGCAGTCTATCTACATATTCATTCTCCCTAAACCATGGGGTATCATTGATAATTTATGGAATTTTTCTTTTTTTGATTCATCATGTTCCCCTCTATTATTTTGGATTTGGATGGCAGGGTTAGGCACTCCATAATGCCTTCCAGAATGGTATGAGATTTTCTTTGATGTTTGTGTGTGTGTGTGTGTGTGTGTGTGTGTGTGTGTGTGTGTCAATTTCACTGGATAATAGCTTCAGGACTTCAGTAATCCAGTTTCACCCTGCCATATTTTATCAAATTGTATTTGTTATGTTTCCTAAATAGTATATAATTATTACATGAATAATTTCTGTCTTCAAAATCTATAAATTAACTTAAAAAATCTACAAACCCAACAAAATTAAAATAATTTAATGCTTTAGATGATGTTTTATTCTGGAATGACATTGCTGTTCAGAGGTGAATATTATGCTCACTGCTTCATCAGAGGTCGTTTCTGGTGAATTGATACTGTCTAGGTCCAGGAGATGGCTCAATTCCCCTACTCTTTTCTTCTATTTAAACTAGGCCTTTCTTTGATGTGAACATGTGTATTATTTGTTCATTATTTTACAAGTTTGATGTCACAGCAGCTGTGAACACTAAACTCACTTGGCAGTATTTGATATAATGTGGCCTAAGATATGAGTTAAGGGAATTATTTTAAAATTTCATTGAAATGGAAACACAACATTCCAAAAAGTAACTGAATAGACTTCTCAAGTACTACAGAAAGTATGGGTGCCAGCAATTTAGTTTAAGTCTTTGTATCTAGAGCTATGTAAGTGAAAGTACCAAGGCAGGTTGATCAGGAAACAGTTCATCTGAATTGAGGACACACAACAGTGCTCCAGCAACTTTATAGCTTTCATTTGCAAGTATGTGCTATCCAGGTCAAGTACTGATGGAAAAAAAAAAGGAGAAAATTAGCTATAAATTGAAACTCAGCCCCACACAGGAGCTTAAGACTTGCATATCCTGAAACATATTCTAAGGCATTTCAATTTACAACTTGTACACTTCCCTTCTAAAGTCCTGGATCCTTAAAATTTGATATCTTGGAGTTTTCATTTTCAGATCTGTATAATCAGCAACAACTTTGCTCTGTAAGGGGAAAGTAAAAATCCCATTGCACTAGTGCCATTTTTGATGTAGTTCTTTAACTAACTAACTAACTAAATAAATAAATAAATAAGAACACACGTCAAGGATGAAATTATGCTGTTGTGGAGCCTCTAATTTTTCCATGAATGAATTGTAAAGTAAGCACAGGGTGAGGGGAAAGTGCTATATGCTCTTTTTCCAGAGGAGTGTGTCTTAACAACAAATCAGAAGTCACCTTTAAATGCTGACTACAAAGAAACCTCCAGTTGCTTATTCTGTGGAGGCAATTTTTGCTTTCTTTTCGCTGAGCTGCCAAAAGGAGAGTATCTAAAAATAATTATTTCTGCCAGTTGAGTAATTAATGATGGCCTTACCAAATGACAGTTGTACTGAATGGCATTAGGCAAGATGAATTAGATTTTTATTAAATAGTATTTCAGTGTTTCAAGGACTCCATGAATGCCTCATGAAGTGTTCTTGCTAAATTAGGGGGAATTGTATTTTTACTTTTCGTGTCAACAACAAAGGTATGATAAATACAATTATTTTTCTATCAAAACTAACAGGTTAATATATGTTACCTTACTTTGCTATTATTTAATTCAGGCCTAAAATTATTACCGAATGCAAATGAATGGTTGTTTATTCTTGCTGATAGACCTAAACCAGTTGTTCTTAAATGTTTTATGTCTTATTCTTCTAGGGATCTCTGTCCTTACCCTTTCCAACCCATTCCTTTGCTTCCATCACACTTCCACTAACACTAAAGAATATGTATTTTATTTCTCAGTAAAACTGATTGACCTGGCTCCCTGCTTCTACTACTCTTTCTTTTTCACTGTTGAAGACACACAAAGAAGAATGAACACTGGAATCAATGATGGCCTTAAAGGGACCTAAGAGACTGTAGTTAAGTAGATCCATAACATTAGTAAACTGCTGCTACTTTAGCAAACCATGTGCCAAGTTTTAGAAATCAGCACCTGCCTGTTTCTTTCTCTGATGCCATATAGCCTAAATCAAGAAGCGGGTCCCTAACACTCTTAGAATAGTCCTCTCTTAATGCTGGAGTGCTTCAGGGCTCAGTCTTGTTCTCTTAGGGAACTCACTAAGTCCCATGTCTTTAAAATACCATCAGTATGCTGACAGCCTCAAATTGTATATCTACAGCCCAGAGCTCTGTCCAAACTCTGGTCTATTTATCCACTCCACAGGCTATTTAACAGCTCTACCTGGATGTCTAATAGACCTTCAAAACCTTAAAATCTCTAAAAAGGGACTCCTGACTTTCCCTGACAATTCTGTGCCACTTACTGATTTTCAAATCTCAGTTAATGACAAATGATAATAATAATGATCTTTTAAAAAATGAACTTTTGGGCGTCCCTGGTGGCACAGTGGTTGAGAGTCCGCCTGCCAATGCAGGGGACACGGGTTCGTGCCCTGGTCTGGGAAGATCCCACATGCCGCGGAGCGGCTGGGCCCGTGAGCCATTGCCGCTGAGCCTGCGCGTCCGGAGCCTGTGCTCTGCAACGGGAGAGGCCACAACAGTGAGAGGCCCCCGTACCAAAAAAAAAAAAAAAAGAACTTTTTAACGTCTTTTTTCTCTTACGCCACATATTTAGTCTGTGAGGAAGGCCTGCCAGCTGTATCTTCCAAATGTATATTCAATCCAATCATTTTTCACCACATCTGTTAATACCACTCTGGTTTCAGCCACCATCGTATTTCATCTGGAATACTGGAATTATTTCATGGTGGATTTTTTCTCTTTCAGCCCATGCCTTCCTTACCATGATATATACTCAGTACAGTGGCCAGAATGAGCCACTGGAAATGTAAACCAGATAATGTCACTCCTCTACTTAACTCCCTGTGATAGCCCAACACTTTACTCAGAATAAGTCATTAAAGTCCAAATTAACTGAGTCTCTTCTGTGACCATGTTTCTTATATCTCAGAATCTGACTCACCCTACATCAGTCACCCAGAATGTATACTTTCTTTTAGAATGAATGTTAGAAGAATGTTCCCGTCTTGCTGTTTCCTTTATCTGGAACACTCATCTCCCAAATATCCTCTACACTATTCCCTCCCTCATGTCCTTTACACCTTTTGTCATCTTTTCCATGAAGCCTACCATGACCTCCCAATATAGTACTGCATTCTCTTGCCATTCCTGCCCCCCAGCACCCCTCTTCTCTTTCTCTCTGCTTTACTTTTTAAAAATTTTTATCCACCTTCCAGCATACAACACATTTTACTTACTTCTTATTTTTGGTATTTATTTTCTACATATCCCGCTAGAATGTAAGCTCCTTGAAAGCAATGAAATGCATCTGTTTTGGTTACTGAGCAGTGATAGTAGTTTTCAGCTATCAGCATATTCTCTAGATAGGGCATTCTGACCAGTTTGATTTTCTTCTTTCACCTGAAAGTAAGTTTGCCTCCAGGTACAGATTCATTTGACCCAATTTATAGAGCTCATTATCACATGGGAGCCTTTACTGGACAGAAATTGTCACAAGCCCCATTACTGCTAAATTTCCATCTGACACAGTACATCTCAGTGTCATAAAAGAGTAGTGAGGAAATTTGGCTATCTAATATTATTAATTATATCATTACATTTCTTAATGTTGGAACACCCTTTTGGTAATGGTGTAGCCTTCCAGTATGCAGTTTTATGTTATATTAATTTCTCATTTAGAATTTTACAGTGATACTCATGTGCACAACCCATACACAAAAAGGTATGGTTTTATTTTAACTTTAATCACTGTATTTTTACTACCATGAGTGTGTTTCCTTTTTTGACAAATTGTTTTAAAAAATTAATGATGACCTCAGGCTGCTGATACAAAGAGATAGATCATGAGATAAGTAGCAGCTAAACATCATATCTTATTCAAAACTACACTAATGCACTTAAAGTTTTTCTTGAAAACTTGGGATTTCAAAGCACAGTTCACAATATTGCATAATGCTACTTGGCAGGTTGTATTTCCACAGAATTGGAAAGTTCAGAAACTCTAAGGATGTAAAGTACTAACTTTGGCTTTTGAGTACTAACATTTATGCTCACTCTTTACTAGGAAATAGCCTTCATCTTTCAGGAAATAAAAGTCTGTAGAATTGTATCATCATACTGTAGGAACTAAATAAGGAATTGTGTTTGAAATCAATCTGTGGCCCATCTTCACGGGCCCTAAATATATGAAAATCAAGGTTATAAGAAGTTCTAGCTTCTTTCCAACTTACACAGTCATTGGTTGTCAGTCACAAGCATAACAAATCCCACCAGTAATAGTAGCTGGGTTAGGTTAGGTTAGGAGTAGTTAGGTTTTCTAACTAACTCCAACCCTCCCAGAACTCTTGTCCTCTGCAACAACATACTGGTTGAGAACTAGTGCTATAGAATTCTGAGGAGAAAAATCATGAAAGTGGGCTGATGAAAGTGATTAGAAAAAATGTTGTCCAATGAGGTATAAAGATAGATATTAATCCTATTCTAGAAGAGGTAATATGTTCAGAAAGAGTGGATGGCGCATTGTTGCCAAGCTGGTAATAAGTGGAGCCATAGAACTAATGTCAAGTTCTTTTGACTTACAACCTAATACTCTCTATACTCTGCCATAAAATAAAAAGTTGGACTCGATTTCTCAACTCTCCCTGTGCTAAAAAATCATGCTTTTCTTATTCTAGTCATGATAAATGCAGGAGGAAGTGGTTTGAAAGGATAGGTAAATACTGATAGTGGCAAAAACAGGAGGGATTGTCACATGTTCATATGATCCAAATTGTGTCAAAGAGGATTATTTGGAGTTCTGTATCTATCGCACATATCATTCAATCATAATTCCTTTGCATCTACTGACAAACAACCAGATATAAAACTTATACTAATTTTGCTTTTTTTCCCCTAGAGGTATTAAATCTAAAGTATAGAGACCTTTTTCCCCTAGAGATATTAAATCTAAAGGATAGAGAGTGAAATTACCATTAACAGTTCCTAAATGAAAACCCAATTGTTTATAGAAAGATTTTCAGTCAAGATTGGGCTACCTATTACCCTTTCTATTTCAAGATTTTCATGTTTCACTGATACTTTTTTCTCCAGCTGACTGTCATAAGCATGCATTGCTAACTAATAGGAAGCTAAGCAAACAAAAACATCGAGATCAGGGTGAATCCATTGCCTCTGCTCCCCCCAAATGCTAATATTTTCCCATTGGTGCATTATAGAAAAAAATACACATCAATCTTTAAAGATCATATTTTACAGATTATATGGTTGAGCTCACCATATTATAGATAAATGAAATGATCAATGAGCTTAAACATCAGTTTTAGCTCTGCAATCTAGGTTTTCTGAATCCCAGGTGAATTGCTTTCTAGATGAAAATTGTGATTGCTTTCCTTAACAAATGAAGAGAAATATTTAATTCTCACAATGATTAATTTGCCAAGTAATTACAGTATCCTCCTTTATGAGAAAGCTTATTGACATTAGAAATATTATACCTTCTTTGTATTAATTAAGAAATCTACACAACTTAGTCAATTAACTTAAAACTGAAGGGATACAAAAAAAGAAGACAACAACCAGGCCCCATTAATTTTTCCTTTTTCTTCTCTGGGAACAGCTCACTTAAGGAAAATATTTAAGTTCAGTTAAAAAGCAAAATAAAACAAAACCAAAACAAAATCTTTCATAGCAGTAAGTTAAATAAGCATGTGCTTTCTTTGAACCCAAGCAGAATGTTTTATTCATTGTATCAGAGCTCTAAGTACATGCCAGTTGTGTTAGGGTAGCACTAGTCTATTTCATGGATATTAGCCAAAATCTGTGAAACTTCATACACACAGAGCTTCCTTTTTATTTCAAAGGTTGAGTTCAAATGAGGTTTTACTTGGATTAGAAATTTTCATATCTTTATTTCTGTCAGTATTAAATAGACAATCTTTCTATTTCATATTTTAAATTCTTATGTGCTTTTAGCATCCCATGTGAAGAGAAAGTTAACATGTATCGCCACTGTGTTTCTTTTTATTTTTGAATTTTATTTATTTTTTTATACAGCAAGCTCTTACTAGTTATCTGTTCTATACATATCATTGTATATATGTCAATCCCAATCTCCCAACTCATCCCACCACCACCAGATACCCCCATCCCCTGCTTTCCCCCCTTAGTGTCCATACATTTGTTCTCTGCATTTGTTTTTATTTCTGCCTTGTAAACCAGTCCATCTGCACCATTTTTTTTAGATTCCACATATATGCATTAATATATCATCTTTGTTTTTCTCTTCCTGAGTTACTTCACTCTGTATGACAGTCTCTAGGTCCATCCACATCTCTACAAATGACCCAATTTCATTCCTTTTTATGGCTGAGTAATATTCCATTGTATACATGTACCACATCTTCTTTATACATTCGCCTGTCAATGGGCGTGTAGGTTGCTTCCATGACCTGGCTATTGTAAACAGTGCTGCAATGAATATTGGGGTGCATGTGCCATTTTGAATTATGGTTTTCTCCGGGTATATGCCCAGTAGTGGAATTGCTAGGTTGTGTGGTAGTTCTATTTTTAGCTTTTTAAGGAACCTCCATACTGTTCTCCAGAGTGGCTGTATCATTCCCACCAACAGTGCAAGAGGGTTCCCTTTTCTCCACACCCTCTCCAGCATTTCTTGTTTGTAGATTTTCTGATGATTCTGATTATTCCCATTCTGACCGATGTGAGGTGATGGCTCATGGTAGTTTTGGTTTGCATTTCTCTTATGATTCGTGATGTTGAGCATCCTTTCGTGTGTTTGTTGGCAATCTGTATATCTTCTTTGAAGAAATGCCTGTTTAGGTCTCCTGCCCATTTTTGGATTGGCTTGTTTGTTATTTTGATATTGAGCTGCATGAGCTGCTTGTATATTTTCGAGATAAATCCTTTGTCAGTTGCCTCTTTTGCAAATATTTTCTCCAATTATGGGGGTTGTCTTTTTGTCTTTTTTATGGTTTCCTTTGCTGTGCAAAAGCTTTGAAGTTTCATTAGGTCCCATTTGTTTATTTTTGTTTTTATTTCCATTTCTCTAGGAGGTGGGTCAAAAAGGATCTTGCTGTGATTTATGTCATAGAGTGTTCTGCCTATGTTTTCCTCTAAGAGTTTCATAGTGTCTGGCCTTATATTTAGGTCTTTAATCCATTCTGAATTTATTTTTGTGTATGGTGTTAGGGAGTGTTCTAATTTCATTCTTTTACATGTAGCTGTCTAGTTTTCCCAGCACCACTTATTGAAGAGGCTGTCTTTTCTCCATTGTATATTCTTGCCTCCTTTATCAAAGATAAGGTGACCATATGTGCATGGGCTTATCTCTGGGCTTTCTGTCCTATTCCATTTATCTATATTTCTGTTTTGGTGCTAGTACCATACTGTCTTGATTACTGTAGCTTTGCAGTATAGTCTGAAGTCAAGAAGCCTCATTCCTACAGCTCCGTTTTTCTTTCTCAGGGTTGCTTTGGCTCTTCAGGGTCTTTGTGTTTCTATAAAAATTGTGAAAATTTTTGTTCTAGTTCTGTGAAAAATGCCAGTGGTAGTTTGATAGGGATTGCATTGAATCTGTAGATTGCTTTGGGTCATATAGTCACTTTCACAATGTTGATTCTTCCAATCCAAGAACATGATATGTCTCTCCATCTCTTTGTGTCATTATTAATTTCTTTCATCAGTGTCTTATTGTTTTCTGCATACAGGTTTTCTTTCTCCTTAGGTCGGTTTATTCCTAGGTATTTTATTCTTGGGTTGCAATGGTAAATGGGAGTGTTTCTTTAATTTCTCTTTCAGATTTTTCATCCTTAGTGTATAGGAATGCAAGAGATTTCTGTGCTTTAATTTTGTATCCTGTTACTTTACCAAATTCATTGATTAGCTCTAGTAGTTTTCTGGTGGCATCTTTAGGATTCTCTGTGTATAGTATCATATCATCTGCAAACAGTGACAGTTTTACTTCTTCTTTTCCAATTTGGATTCCTTTTATTACATTTTCTTCTCTGATTGCCGTGGCTAAAACTTCCAAAAGTATATTGAATAATAGTGGTGAGAGTGGGCACACTTGTCCAGTTCCTGCTCTTAGAGGAAATGGTTTCAGTTTTTCACCATTGAAAACAATGATTGCTGTGAGTTGGTCATATATGGCCTTTATTATGTTGAGGTAGGTTCCCTCTATGCCTACTTTCTGGAGAGAATGGGTGTTGAATTTTGTCAAAAGCTTTCTCTGCATCTATTGAGATTATCACATGGATTTTCTCCTTCAATTTATTAAGATGGTGTATCACATTGTTTGATTTGTGTATATTGAAGAATCTGTGCACTCCTGGGATAAACCCCACTTGATCATGGTGTATGATTCTTTCAGTGTGCTGTTGGATTCTGTTTGCTAGTATTTTGTTGACGATTTTTGCATCTATGTTTTTCAGTGATTTTGGCCTGTAGTTTTCTTGTTTGTTACATCTTTGTCTGGTTTTGGTATCAGGGTGATGGAGGACTCGTAGATTGAGTTTGGGAGCGTTCCTCCCTCTGCTATATTTTGGAAGCATTTGAGAAGGGTAGGTGTTAGCTCTTCTCTAAATATTTGGTAGAATTCGCCTGAGAAGCCATCTGGTCCTGGACTTTTGTTTGTTGGAAGATTTTTAATCACATTTTCAATTTCTGTGCTTGTGATTGGTCTGTTTATATTTTCTGTTTCTTCCTGGTTCAATCTTGGAAGGTTGTGCTCTTCTAAGAATTTGTCCATTTCTTCCAGGTTGTCCATTTTATTGGCATATAGTTGATTGTAGTAATCTCTCATGATCCTTTGTCTTTCTGCAGTGTCAATTGTTACTTCTCCTTTTTCATTTCTAATTCTGTTGATTTGAGTCTTTTCCCTTTTTTCTTGATGAGTCTGGCTGATGGGTTATGAATATTGTTCATCTTATCAAAGAAGAGAAGCTTTTAGTTTTCTTGATCTTTACCATTGTTTCCTTCATTTCTTTTTCATGTATTTGTGACCTGATGTTTGATTTCTTTCCTTCTGCTAACTTTGGGGTTTTTTATTCTTCTTTCTCTAGCTGCTTTA
Source organism: Delphinapterus leucas (assembly GCF_059928025.1). NCBI lineage: Eukaryota > Metazoa > Chordata > Mammalia > Artiodactyla > Monodontidae > Delphinapterus > Delphinapterus leucas. The sequence continues at coordinate 34,724,329 of NC_143140.1, forward strand.
CGTGTAAGGTTAGGTTGTTTATTTGAGATGTTTCTTGTTTCTTGAGGCAGGATTGTATTGCTATAAACTTCCCTCTTAGAACTGCTTTTGCTGCATCCTATAGCTTTTGGGTTGTTGTGTTTTCATTGTCACTTGTTTCTAGGTATTTTTTGATTTCTTCTTTGATTTCTTCAGTGATATCTTGGTTGTTTAGTAGTGTATTGTTTAGCCTCCATTTGTTTGTATTTTTTCCTGTAATTGATATCTAGTCTCATAGCATTGTGGTCAGAAAAGATACTTGATACAGTTTCAATTTTCTTAAATTTACCAAGGCTTGATTTGTGACCCAAGATATGATCTATCCTGGAGAATGTTCCATGAGCACTTGAGAAGAAAGTGTATTCTGTTGTTTTTGGATGGAATGTCCTATAAATGTCAATTAAGTCCATCTTGTTTAATGTATCATTTAAAGCTTGTGTTTCCTTATTAGTTTTCATCTTGGATGATCTGTCCATTGGTGAAAATGGGGTGTTAAAGTCCCCTACTCTTAATGTGTTACTGTTGATTTCCCCTTTTATAGCTGTTAGCATTTGCCTTATGTATCGAGGTGTTCCTCTGTTGGGTGTGTAAATGTGTAAATATTTACAATTGTTATATCTTCTTCTTGGATTCATCCCTTGATCATTATGTAGTGTCCTTCTTTGTCTCTTGTAACATTCTTTATTTTAAAGTCTATTTTGTCTAATATGAGAATTGCTACTCCAGCTTTCTTTTGATTTCCATTTGCATGGAATATCTTTTTACATCCCCTCACTTTCAGTCTGTATGTTTCTCTAGGTCTGAAGTGGGTCCCTTGTAAACAGCATATATACCATTCAGTCAGTCTGTCTTTTGGTTGGATCATTTAATCCATTTACATTTAAGGTAGTTATTGATATGTATATTCCTATTACCATTTTCTTATTTGTTTTGGGTTTGTTATTGTAGGTCTTTTCCTTCTCTTGTGTTTCCTGCCTAGAGAAGTTCCTTTAGCATTTGTTGTAAAGCTGGTTTGGTGGTGCTGAACTCTCTTAGCTTTTGCTTGTTTACAAAGGTTTTAATTTCTCTATGGAATCTGAATGAGATCCTTGCTGGGTAGAGTAATTTTGGTTGTAGGTTTTTCCCTTTCTTCACTTTAAGTATGTTCTGCCACTTTGTTCTGGCTAGCAGTTTCTGCTGAATGATTAGCTATTAACCTTATGGGGATTCCCTTGTACGTTATTTGTTGTTTTTCCCTTGCTTTTAATATTTTTGTGTCTTGGCGGGTTTCTCCTTGGATTTATCCTTTATGGGACTCTCCGCACTTCCTGGACTTGATTGAGTATTTATTTTCCCACATTAGGGAAGTTTTCAACTATAATCTCTTGAAATATTTTATCAGTCCCCTTTTCTCCTCGTCTTCTTCTGGGACCCCTATAATTTGAATGTTGGTGTGTTTAATGTTTTCCCAGAGGTCTCTGAGACTGTCCTCAATTCTTTTAATCCTTTTCTCTTTATTCTTCTCTGTGGTAGTTATTTCCACATTTTAATCTTCCAGGTCACTTATCTGTTCTTCTGCCTCGGTTATTCTGCTATTGATTCCTTCTAGAGAATTTAAAATTTCATTTATTGTGTTGTTCATCACTGTTTGTTTAATCCTTTGTTCTTCTACATCCTTGTTAAACGTTTCTTGTGTTTTCTCCATTCTTTTTCCAAGATTTTGGATCATCTTTACTATCATTACTCTTAATTCTTTTTCAGGTAGGTTGCTTATTTCCTCTTCATTTGTTTGGTCTGGTGGGTTTTTACCTTGCTCCTTCATCTGCTGTGTATTTCTCTTTCTTCTCATTTTGCTTAACTTACAGGGTTTGGGGTCTCCTTTTCGCAGGCTGCATGTTTGTAGTTCCCGTTGTTTTTGTTGTCTGCCCCCCAGTGGGTAAGTTTGGTTCAGTGGGTTGTGGCTTCCTGGTGGAGGGGACTGGTGCCTGTGTTCTTGTGGATGAGGCTGGATCTTGTCTTTCTGGTTGGCAGGACCGCATCTGGTGGTGTTTTGGGGTGCCTGTGACCTTATTATGATTTTAGTCAGCCTCTCTGCTAATGGGTGGGGTTGTGTTCCTGTCTTGCTAGTTGTTTGGCATGGGGTGTCCAGCACTGTAGATGCTGATCTTTGAGGGGAGCTGGGTCTTAGCATTGAGATGGAGATCTCTGGGAGAGCTTTCACTGTTTGATATTATGTGGGGCAGGGAGGTCTCTGGTGGACCAACGTCCTGAACTCAGCTGTCCCGCCTCAGAGGCTCAGGCCTGTCACCTGGCCAGAGCACCAAGACTCTGTCAACCACATGGCTCAAAAGAAAAGGGAGAAAAAATAAGAAAGAAAGAAAAAATAAATAAATAAAATAAAGTTATTAAAATAAAAATTATTATTAAAAATAAAAAAATAAAATGTAATAAAAAAGAAAGAAAGAAGAGAGCAACCAAACCAAAAAACAAATCCACCAATGATAACAAGTGCTAAAAATTATACTAAAAAAAAAAAAAAAAAAACAAAAACGGACAGACAGAATACTGAGATAAACTATAAAATCAAAACTATACAGACAGGGCTTCCCTGGTGGCGCAGTGGTTGAGAGTCCGCCTGCCGATGCAGGGGACACAGGTTCGTGCCCCGGTCTGGGAGGATTCCACATGCCGTGGAGCGGCTGGGCCCGTGAGCCATGGCTGCTGAGCCTGCGCGTCCAGAGCCTGTGCTCCAGAAGGGGAGAGGCCACAGCAGTGAGAGGCCCGTGTACCGCAAAAAAAAAAAAACAAAAAAAAAAACTATACAGACAAAATCACACAAAGAAGTGTACACACTCACAAAAATAGAAAGAGGGGAAAAATATATATATAAATAAAGGAAGAGAGCAACCAAATCAATAAACAAATCTACCAATGATAACAAGCTCTAAATACTAAACTAGGATAAACTTAAAACCAGAAACAAATTACATGTAGAAAGCAAACCCCAAGTCTACAGTTGCTCCCAAAGTCCACCGCCTCAATTTTGGGATGATTTGTTGTCTATTCAGGTATTCCAGAGATGCAGGGTACTTAAAGTTAATTGTGGAGATTTAATCCGCTGCTCCTGAGGCTGCTGGGAGAAATTTCCCTTTCTCTTCTTTGTTCGCACAGCTCCTGGAGTTCAGCTTTGGATTTGGCCTTGCCTCTGCGTGTAGGTCGCCTGAGGGTGTCTGTTCCATGCCCAGACAGGACGGGGTTAAATAAGCAGCTTATTCGGGGGCTCTGGCTCACTCAGGCTGGGGGTGGGAGGGGTATGGATGCGGGGCGAGCCTGTGGCAGCAGAGGCGGGCATGATGTTGCAACAGCCTGAGGTGCGCTGTGTGTTCTCACAGTGAAATTGTCCCTCGATCACAGGTTCCTGGCAGTGGCAGGCTGCACATGCTCCCGGGATGGGAGGTGTGGATAGTGACCTGTGCTTGCACACAGGCTTCTTGGCTGCTGTACCAGCAGCCTTAGCTTTTCATACCCGTCTCTGTTGTTCGCACTGATTGCCATGACTCGTTCTTGTCTCTGGAGCTTGTTTAGTTGGTACTCCTAATCCCCTCTCCTTGCGCACCCCGAAACAATGGTGTCTTGCCTCTTAGGCAGTTCCAGAGTTTTCCCCAGACACCCTTCCAGCTAGCTGTGATGCACTGACCCCTTCAGGCTGTGTTCACGCAGCCAACCCCAGTCCTCTCCCTGGGATCTGACCACCAACCCCCAAGCCTCAGGTCCCAGTGCCCACCTGACCTGACAGGTGAGCAGACAAGCCTCTCAGGCTGGTGAGTGCTGGTTGGCACCAGTCCTCTGTGAGGGAATCTCTCCGCTTTGCCCTCTGCACCCCTGTTGCTGCACTCTCCTCTGTGGCTCTGAAGCTTCCCCCCCACCATCCAGACCCCGTCTCCACCAGTGAAGGGGCTTCCTAGTGTGTGGAAACTTTTCCTTCTTCACAGCTCCCTCCCAGAGGTACAGGTCCCATCCCTATTCCTTTGTCTCTGTTTTTCCTTTTTGTTTTTGCCTTACCCAGGTATATTGGGAGTTTCTTGCTTTTGGGGAAGTCTGAAGTCTTCTTCCAGTGTTCAGTAGGTGTTCTGTAGGAATTGTTCCACGTGTAGATTTATTTTTGATGTATTTGTGGGGAAGAAGGTGATCTCCACATCTTACTCCTCTGCCATCTTGAAGGTCCCCCCCATAATGTCTTGAATACTGTAGTTTGTATTATAGTGTGAAGTCAGAGAGTCTGATTCCTCCAGCTCCATTTTTTTCCCTCAAGATTGCTTTGGCTGTTCGGGGTCTTTTCTGTCTCCACACAAATTTTAAGATTTTTTGTTCTAGTTCTGTAAAATATGCATTTGGTAATTTGATAGGGATTGCATTGAATCTGTAGATTGCTTTGAGTAATATAGTCATTTTCACAATATTAATTCTTCCAATCCAAGAACATGGTATATCTCTCCATCTGTTTGTATCATCTTTAATTTCTTTCATCAGTGTCTTATAGTCTTCTGAGTACTGGTCTTTGACCTCCTTAGGTAGGTTTATTCCTAGGTATTTTATTCTTTTTGTTGCAATGCTGAATGGGATTGTTTCCATAATTTCTCTTTCTGATCTTTCCTTGTTAGTGTATAGGAATGCAAGAGATTTCTGTGCATTAATTTTGTATCCTGCAACTTTGCCAAATTCATTGATTAGCTCTAGTAGTTTTCTGGTGGCATCTTTAGGAGTCTCTATGTATAGTATCATATCATCTGCAAACAGTGACAGTTTTACTTCTTTTCCAGTTTGTATTCCTTTTATTTCTTTTTCTTCTCTGATTGCCATGTCTAGGTCTTCCAAAACTCTGTTGAATTATAGTTGTGAGAGTGGACATCCTTGTCTTGTTCCTGATCTTTGAGGAAATGCTTTCATTTATTCACCATTGAGAATGATGTTTGTTGTGGGTTTGTTGTATACGGCCTTTATTATGTTGAGGTATGTTCCCTCTATGTCCACTTTCTGGAGAGTTTTTATGATAAATGTGTATTGAATTTTGACAAAAGCTTCTTCTGCATCTATTGAGATTATCATATGGTTTTTTCCTTCATTTTGTTAATATGGTGTATCACATTGATTTGCATATATTGAAGAATCCTTGCATCTCTAGGATAAATCCCACTTGATCATGGTGTATGATCCCTTTAATGTGTTGTTGGATTCTGTTTCCCAGTATTTTGTTGAGGATTTTTGCATTTATATACATGAGTGATTTTGGTCTGTAATTTTCTTTCTTTTTGTAGTATCTTTGTCTGCTTTGGTATAAGGGTGGCCTCGTAGAATGAGTTTGGGATTATTCCTTTGCAATTTTTTGGAAGAGTTTGAGAAGGATGGGTGTTAGCTCTTCTCAAAATGTTTTTAGAATTTACCTGTGAAGTCATCTGGTCCTGGACTTTTGTTTGTGGAAAGATTGTCAGTCACAACTCCAATATCTTTACTTGTGATTGGTCTCTTCATATTTTCTATTTCTTCCTGGTTCAGTCTTGGAATGTTATACTTTTCTAAGAATTTGTCCATTTCTTCCCGGTTGTCCATTTTACTGACATAGGGTTGCTTGTAGTAGTCTCTTAATGATGCTATGTATTTCTGTGGTGTTCATTGTAACTTCTCCTTTTTCATTTCTAAGTTTATTGATTTGAGTCCTCTCCCTCTTTTCCTTGATGAGTCTGGCTGAAGTTTTATCAGTTTTGTTTATCTTCTCAAAGAACCAACTTTCAGTTTTATTGATCTTTGCCATTGTTTTCTTGATTTCATTTAGTTCTGCTCTGATCTTTATGATTTCTTTCCTTCTACTAACTTTGGGTTTTCTTTGTTTTTCTTTCTCTGGTTCCTTTAGGTGTAAGGTTAGGTTGTTTAAGATGTTTCTTGTTTCTTGAGATAGGATTGTATTGCTATAAACTTCCCTCTTAGAACTGCTTTTGCTGCATCCCATAGGTTTTGTATCGTCATGTTTTCATTGTCATTTGTCTCTAGGTATTTTTTGATTTCCTCTTTGATTTCTTCAGTGGCCTCTTGGGTACTTAATAACATATTGTTGAGACTCCATGTGTTTGTGTTTTTTACATTGTTTTCCCTGTAATTCATTTCTAATCTCATAGTGTTGTGGTCAGAAAAGATGCTTGATATGATTTCAATTTTCTTAAATTTACTGAGGCTTGACTTGTGACCCAAGATGTGATCTATGCTGGAGAATGTTCCATGTGCACTTGAGAAGAAAGTGTAATCTGCTGTTTTTGGATGGATATAAATATCAATTAAATCTATCTGGTCCGTTGTGTCATTTAAAGCTTGTGTTTCCTTATTAATTTTCTGTCTGGATCATCTGTCCATTGGTGTAAGTGAGGTGTTATAGTTCCCCACTATTATTGTGTTACTGTCGATTTTGTCTTTTAGAGCTGTTAGCAGTTGCCTTATGTATTGAGGTGCTCCTATGTTGGGTTCATATACATTTATAATTGTTATATCTTCTTCTTGGATTGATCACTTGATCATTATGTAGTGTCCTTCCTTGTCTCTTATAACATTCTTTATTTTATAGTCTATTTTATCTGATATGTGTGTTGCTACTCCATCTTTCTTTTGATTTCCATTTGCATAGAATATCTTTTTCCAACCCCTCACTTTCAGTTCTGTATGTGTCCCTAGATCTGAAGTGTGTCTCTTGTGGACAGCATATATGTGGGCCTTTTTTTTGTATCCATTCAGCAAGCCTGTGTCTTTTTGTTGGAGCATTTATTCCATTCACATTTAAGGTAATTATCAATATGTATGTACCTATTAACATTTTCTGAATTGTTTTGGGTTTTTTAGGTCCTTTTCTTCTCTTGTGTTTCCCACTTAGAGACGATCCTTTTGCATTTGTTGTAGAGTTGGTTTGGTGGTGCTGAATTCTGTTTGTTTTGCTTGACTGTAAAGCTTTTGATTTCTCTGGCTAATCTGAATGAGTTCCTTGCTGGTTAGAGTAATCTTGATTGTAGGTTCTTTCCTTTCATCACTTTAAATATATCTTGCCACTCCCTTCTGACTTTTAGAGTTTCTGTTGATAAATTAGCTGTTAACCTTATGGGAGTTTCCTTGTATATTATTTGTCATTTTTCCCTTGTTGCTTTTAATAATTTTTCTTTGTCTTTAATTTTTGTCAATTTGATTACTATGTTTTTCCTTGGTTTCATCCTGCCTGGGACTCTCTGTGCTTCCTGGACTTGGGTGGTTGTTTCCTTTCCCAGGTTAGGGAAGTTTTCGACTATAATCTCTTCAAATATTTTCTCGGGTCCTTTCTCTCTCTCTTCTCCTTCTGGGACCCCTACAATGTGAATGTTGTTGAGTTTAATGTTGTCCCAGAGGTCTCTTAGGCTGTCTTCATTTCTTTTCATTCTTTTTTCTTTACTCTGTTCCACAGCAGTGAACTCCACCATTCTGTCTTCCAGGTCACTTATCCGTTCTTCTGCCTCAGTTATTCTCCTATAGATTCCTTGTAGTGTATTTTTCATTTCAGTTACTGTATTGTTCACCTCTGATTGTTTGTTCTTTAATTCTTCTAGGTCCTTGTTAAACACTTCTTGCATCTTCTCGATCGTTGCCTCCATTCTTTTTCCGAGGTCCTGGATCATCTTCACTATCATTATTCTGAATTGTTTTTCTGGAAGGTTGCCTATGTCCACTTCATTTAGTTGTTTTTCTGGCGTTTTCTCTTGTTCCTTCATCTGGTACATAGCCCTCTGCCTTTTCATCTTGCTATCTTTCTGTGAATGTGGTTTTTGTTCCACAGGCTGCAGGATTGTAGTTCTTCTTGCTTCTGCTGTCTGCCCTCTGGTGGATGAGGCTCTCTAAGAGGCTTGTGCAAGCTTCCTGACAGGAGGGACTGGTGGTAGGTAGAGCTGGGTGTTGCTCTGTTGGGCAGAGTTCAGTCAAACTTTAATCCTCTTGTCTGCTGATGGGTGGCACTGAATTCCCTCCCTGTTCATTGTTTGGCCTGAGGTGACCCAGCACTGGAGCCTACAGGTCCTTTGGTGGGGCTAATGGTGGACTCTGGGAAGGCGCTTGCCATAGAGTACTTCCTAGAACTTCTGCTGCCAGTATCCTTGTCCCTGCAGTGAGCCACAGCTCTCCCCCAACTTTGTGTGAGACCCTCCAACCCCAGCAGGTAGGTCTGGTTCAGTCTCCTATGGGGTCACTGCTCCTTCCCCCTGGGTCCTGATGTGCACACTACTTTGTGTGTGCCCTCCAAGAGTGGAGTTTCTCTTTCCCCCAGACCTGTCGAAGTCCTGCAATCTAATGTCCCACTAGCCTTCAAAGTCTGATTATCTGGGGATTCCTCCTCTCGTTGCCAGACCCCCAGGTTTGGAAGCCTGATGTGGAGCTCAGAACCTTCGCTCCAGTGGGTGGACTTCTGTGGTATAATTATTCTCCAGTTTGTAAATCACCCACCTAGCAGTTATGGGGTTTGATTTTATTGTGATTGCACCCCTCTTCCTGTCTCATTGTGGTTTCTCCTTTGTCCTTGGATGTGGGGTAGTGTTTTTGGTGAGTTCCAGTGTCTGCCTGTCAGTGATTATCCAGCAGTTAGTTGTGATTACAGTGCTCTCGCAAGAGGGCATGAGTGCACATCCTTCTACTCCACCATCTTGAACCAGTCTCCTGACACTGTATTTCTAGGGTGCTTTTATCTATTAAAACTCAATGAAAATTTCTTTGGTTAAATAATTGGTAATCATATATATGAGAAAATAGATGGAAAGATACATCTATATTTATAAATAGAAAAAATAGAGTTGCATGTATTCCATAGCACAATATAGCAAATAGATAGCTTATTTAAAATGCACTAATTCAAAAATATGATTTTTAGGGAACTACCTCTCGTATAGTTAAAGACTCAGCAAAATGTTAACTATTCTGATTATGTATTTGTATTCCTAAGCAGCCAACTTTCCATACCCATTAATATCTAAAGAATTACACTAGACATATTTCACTTTCATTTTCCTCATTTCCTGTGATCACTATAATAGCAAGGGTTAAGGAGATGCAAAAATCATGGGGTCATGAAAAGGCTTAGAAATTTCATTTTTGACCACTGCTCAATCTGATAGTTTCAGATTTGTACTTCAGTTTCTTTCATCTTATAGCTAGTAGTATGGCTGGTGTGCTTGGGTCTGTTTCCTTGATATGATTTAAACTTCAGGAGATCAGTGTGTCTATGTTGTGTTTTTGCATACCCCCAATTTCTGGACAACTCCTGATAGATTTTTGGCAAACAGAATAATGTGTGCATTGAACTAAGTGGCTTTTAAATGAATTATAGAATGAATTGTTTTCTAAATAGCAAATTTGTATAGAATAGTTTACTTTAGTTTTGTTTTTCTTTCCTGCAGAGTGGCAAAATACCCAGTAGCACACACAAACATTAGCAAGCAAAGTGTTGGTTGTTCTGGGCCTTTGGAACAAATAGGCCATTCTTTTATCTTTGAGAGTTTTTATTTCAGTAACACCAACTGCCATTTCATATGTGCCTTCAACATACAGCATCTTTTTTCATATAGTGGACTAAGCTGGTAAGAATATGCCTCACCATTTCCTACCATTTGTAATACCAAATATAAATCTCAGATAAAATTATAAAAATATAAGCAGTTAACAGAAGTTTTAAAAAACACAAGAAGAGAGTGAAATCTCCAAGTAACAAAACAGAGGAGACATCAAGGTAGAGCAGAGGCCATCAGTCAGGAACCGTGAATGAAGGGTGTCAAATGAAAATCTGGTAGTTGGAATGAGGTCTTTAGTGTATGTGGGAACAAAAGGCAGAGCCTTGGACCAAATTAGAGTTAGCATACTGTAATTGAGCTTCTGAACAAAATACAGCTACTTGAAAAACTGCCAGTAAATGAAACTATGTTTAGAAAATCTCCATCATTCTGCCTTCAGAAGCCATCAGGTGGGTTGCTGTCTACTCAGAGCCCATACTTACAGGGGATGGTGAGGGTGAGGATTAGAAATCATACAACTGTATCATGAGCTGAGGTCATTTCCAAATTCATAATCTTCACAAAATGCAGGAACCCAACCAAAAAGATAATTAATATTAAGTTAAAATCCTAATTAATATTAAATAATACTATTAAAAAGAGATCACTATGGTCCATTGGAAGCAAACAATCCAAGACCAAAGGAATCTCTCTCTTTCCTTCTGATAGACAACACATAAAACCAGCTGTAAAAAGAAAAAAGCCCACAGTGAAAAATTCTGTGCCACTTGAGGAAGCACAACTTGAGTATTCAATTGTACGTTTCACCTTTTGAAAGTTAACCACTTATTTTGCTTCTCATAATCGGAACACTCCAAAGATTTTCCTAAATGGTAGACAAATTTGAATATCTACTTTGCTGAATGGAGTTAAAAAACAAAATTTATAAAGTATATCTCTGCTAAACCACAACTGCTATATTTTGCTTTATAGTAACAAAGACATCATTAATTTAATTAATTATGTCTCACCTCAAAGACATGAGGTAACTGTAGTGATCTCTAGAACATTACTTTTACCTTTTATCAGAGACTTTAAACATTTTATAAGGATATTTACAATCAGCACATGATTATATTTAAAAAACTATAGTTTTTAACCAAATAAAACATACTTTGAAATTGATCTCTATTGAATTGATCACATTAAAAATATGTGTATTTATATTCACATATATTCACATGTAAGTGAATTTCACTTAGCATAGTATCCTCCAGTTTCATGCATGTTGTCTGGAATGACAAGACTTTCTTTTTTAAAGCTGAATAATATTCCATTGAGTGTGTGTGTGTGTGTGTGTGTGATATATATATATATGTGTGTCATATTTTCTTTACCAATTCATCTATCAACAGACACTTAGGTTGTTTCCATACCTTGGTTATTCTGAATAGTGCTGCAATAATCATGGGAGTACAGATATCTCTTCAAGATAGTGGTTTTATTTCCCTTGGATTTATACCCAGAAGTGGGATTTCTAGATCATGTGGAAGTTCTATTTTTAGTGTCTCCAGGAACCTCCATACCGTTTTCCATAATGGCTATACTAGTTTACGTTTCCACCAATAGTGCACAAAGTTTCACTTTTTTCAACATCTTCACCAGCATCTGTGTATCTCTTGTCTTTATGAGAATAGACTTCCTAACAGATATGAATTGATACCTCGCTGTGGTTTTGATTTGCATTTGCCTGATGACTAGAGATGTGGAGCACCTTTTTATGTACCTGTTGGGTATTGGTATGTATTTTTTGGAAAAAAAAAAAAAAGCTGTTTAGGCCCTTTGCTCATTTTTTAATTGGGTTATTTGGCATTTTTGCATTTAGGCTGTATAAGTTCCTGTATCTGTTATTTTTTTCTAGCAGTGCTACCATTGTTTCTTGTATTTTTTGGAGTCACTTTTTACAATTGACTTCAGAAAATGTATCACCTTACTTTAGAAAAATCTGTTATATAATGATTTGTTAAAGGACAAGATTTCCTGTTCAATGCCTTCCCATTTTATTGAACTTAGGGTTTTTGCTTTTGCTCTTGTTGTTTGTTTGTTCACATCTGTATCTGCTTAGTCATTATTTGTGCCTATTTTAGAGTTGGTTATTTTGAGTAAGGCATGGCTCTGTGTATCACAAAGATAAATTATTTGCTATGATTTACATTAGGAATATACTCCAAATCCATCATAAATATGCCTCAGTTTCATTTGTATGATTCCAGCCTTGTCAAGGGCAATAGCAAAGCAAGTCAACATCATGCATGTAATTGACTGACTGCTGTTAATTTGAAATATGTGGATTTGAGAACGGCCTTTATATATATATTCATTAAGATGCCATCCTTCACTCGCAATGATCAAGCTCTTGACACATCACTAATAGGATATTTGCTTTGTGTTGTTTTTTAGTGGTCATGATGAATTTGGGCCGATCCATTCCATACACTTCTTTCTATTTTTTCCTGTGGCTAATGGGCCACATCTGGCATGGCAGGCCTACAGATAGTATCCTCCGTCTTAATGGAAGATTTTTAAAAAAGGCAACAAAATGTATAATGTTGGCTTTATTTACTAAAGCCAAAGAAACATGAATTTGTTATGAAACTATTACCTAGTCAAAAAGTTAGGAATGCTCTAGATAACATTTTAACCAAAACAAAGACTAAATTCACATAAACATTACTGGCATTCTGTGTATACTAACAGTATTACACAAAGTAACATGTAATTAACAATATCAAATTAAAATGCCACTAAAGTAAGGCCTAATGTAGAAAACATAGCAGTTTCACAACATGTGATGATATGTGTACTGGTTATGAAGCTACTGTCTCTCAGCTTTAACACTCTCATCTCTCACTCTTCTACCCTTTTTTGTAAGCTGAGGCTTCAGTTTTCTTTCATCAAGAGAGACATATGAGGGAGAATGTATAGTAAGGAAACAAGAGACTTTCCCTTGTCCTTTTGCTCGTTGGCCCTCCCAGCACAGTAATGTCCCTTCACCCTTGCTTCATCGGGTGCGCCCAGAACCAGCTTCAGTCAACTCTCATAGCTAGGTAGAACCTGCCTCCAGTCTGAGTCTAGAAGGCCACCCTCCTCTAAGATTCTGGATTCTAACCTCCCCTTTGTTTCTCCAACTGAATGGGTAATGTCCCCTTCCTGCAGTTATTACTACTTTGTTATTTCAATAATTCTTTTTTGTTTTTAATCTTCCAAACATATTTGTAACCAATCTTTTATAATAGCAAATTCTGTCTGTTGAAATAGAAATAGTTTCTATTTTTTGATTCTTCTGGTAGACTGTTATAAGAGAAAGATAACTTTCCTGGGGATTAGCTAATTTTAATTGAAAAATGAGTAAAAGTCTTCAATGCATAGTCTACCTTTGAAATATCAATCCAACAATTAACTCTATGGACTATTTATACCAATTGCTTTCTTCTTTTGCTACAGGATTGAAAAAAAAAAGACACATACAAAGTGTAAGAGTTTAAATGAATATGGTGGGTATAGTCTGGTTTTGGTTTTGACTCTGTTTTTGGTCTGGTCTGTGAACTTTAGGGAAATTATTCCTTCTCCCCAGCAAACATACACAGCAAGCCACTTGATTTTGGTTTGCCAATCACAAAACCACATTTCTCCTAACTTCAGAGGTAGACTAGTCAGATTTCCTTTCCCAAGAATGTTAATCATGAGTACAGACCCAGAGGTAATTTGGATTAAATCATCCAGTGTCAATGTCTAAGAGAGATGATGCGTGTATTTCAGCTTTTATGGTTACTGTCCATAAGCTTGATCCTTTAGTTCTTCCTTCTGTCCTGGTAGCTACAAAGAATTTTTTCTGTTTGTTTAAGTAAATAGTGATTAATTCCTTAATGTATACAACAATTCTGCTTATATATTGCTTTTTAGATGTCTGCTTTTCCATGTATATTTCTCAGCTATATTCTTTGATTAAGTAGACAATGATGTCTTTCTCCATTTTAAAATTATGGAATGAGAGAATCAGATCTCTAATATTTTCAGGCATTGACATTTTTATGAAATATTATTTTAAATATAAACTTTAGGAATATAATTGTCACTCTATGATTGTTTAAGTATAGTGTTTATTCTACTTAAGAAGTTCAAAATAATATTTTTGAAGCTTATTTAATAACAACAAAATATATGGAACCAAAATTAAAATGATGGCTTTAGTTCTCTTTCTTTATTGATACACAGGGCATTTATTGGTGTCTAACTTTATTTACACAGTCACTCAACAAATATTTACTGAGTTTGTACCATATGCTAGGACCTGTAGGATGTGTTAGGGATGAAGAGTTTAACAGAATTCTATCATCAAGCAGCTTCCATTTTAGTGGGAAAACCACAGTAGTACTGTGCAGCATGATAAAATCTATTATAATGGAAGGCACTGGATGCTATAGAGATATATATGAATGGCACCTAATTAGCCTAGGAAGGAGGAAAAGTTTATAAGAAGATGCGATTAGAGAGTAAGAAAAAAAAAAAAAAGAAAGGAGAATTAACCCAAAGAAAAAAACAATTCTGAAACTTTGCTTTTTTAGAACAAAGAATTTGTGAGGGAAATATGTGAGATCAGGCAATAGGCAGGATCCACTGAGCCTTGTATGACAAGCTAAACTTCATTTTTTGCTTGATATTCTGTTGAAGAATGAAACTATGATTAAATTATGACTAAATTAATCAAAGCCCATTTAGATCTATTTTTTTGCCCGTTGTGGTACCAGGTAAATGACTTATAATACTTCCTTTGATTAAAACGTATTCAACCATTCAATTTAGCAGTAATTTACACATTGTAAATGCAGTACTCAATAACCTTTGCCCTAAAATTTCACTAAGTTTGTGATCCTTTAATATAAATTTGTTCTGCAACCAATAGTAATTTTAGATGTATGGAAATCAACTGATAAATAACTGAGGGTACATATCATTAGAAATATGAATAATGATTTATATTTGAAATTGTTACAAGATGTGGTAAGTAGTCACAACTCAGTTATGTATAATATGGGATATTTATTTCATTTCATTTTATTGTAGTAACTGCTACCAATGTTGTTTTATTGAGTCTCAAAAGCATTGAATAGCGAGAGACTTGCCAATAATAATATCCCAGTTTAACCCAATAGCCATTCAAACACTTTTAGTTTAAAATTCAATCTTAATGTCTAAAGTTTGTAATGGGTTTATTCCCATTACAAGGAATTAAATGTTCCTTCCACAGGGACCCATGCCCCTCTCACTAAGCATTCTGTGTCAGGGTAGAGACTATCCCCTAACCCAGTGCATCATCCTAATCATCATTCACTATGTTTAGCCTTTATTGAGTGACTTTTAAGTGCCAGTTCTAGCTCTCTCTCTGTCTCTCTCATCTCTATCGCTCCGTCTATATTTGTATGTCAATCTCTTATATATTTCCTTTGCTAGACAAGTGTTGACTTCACCCAATGTTAGTTTTTAGCAATAAAGAGGGAAGTATCTTTGTTTTAATGGAGTAGGAGTGAGAGCTACTTGTTTATTTTTACCAAAATCCTGGAGAATTTTTTTTTCCTTAGTCTCTTATTGGCCCTAATAGTTTAAATTCTATCAAACTGGAAATCAATCACTGGTAAAGATGATGGATTTAAGCTACCATAACTGATGTAGGCTAATCATCTAAGGGCACATTAAAAGTGGGTATCTATCATAGTATCTACTGTAAACAAATAACATTTTATTTAAATGAAGCACAAGTGCTCAGATTTATTTATTTGTATTTGTTTATTTATATTGATTTATTTATATTGATTGATTGATTGCCATGCCACACCGGCTGTGGGAGCTTAGTTCCCTGACCAGGGATTGAACCCAGGCCCACGGCAGTGAAAGCACTGAGTGCAAACCACTAGACTGCCAGGGAATTCCCTCAGGTGCTCAGATTTAGAGTAAGCATAACTTTTGATTTTTTTGCATACATTCTTCATGAGTCCATGAATTACTCACTTAGGATGTATATATGGATGGATGGATGGATGAATAGTTAGATAAGGATAGAAAAAGAGAGATATAGAGGATGGAAGAGAAGAGAGAGAATATGTTAGTCTAAAAATAAAAGGAATGGATGTTTCATGAATCTAGAATAACTTAGAACTTAAAAGTTTAGGCTCTAGCTTTGAGTCCTAGGGCAAGGTACTTACATACTAATAATAGAAGCTAATTCAAAGAGTTCTGGTGAGAATTGAATGAGATTATTCATTTAAAACCATAATCCATTATCTCACTACCCCAACTTAATCATGGTGTCTTATTTGTGATCTTCTGCTTTCTCTACTCCCAGACACATATTGTGAAAATGAAGTTCCGTTTTGTTGTGCTAGTTCTCAGAGCACACTGAAGAAAGGGTACAAAATGTCATCAGTGATGTGGGACAAATGTGATATTCCAATGTCCTTCTCAGTTCTTGGCTAAAATAGCTTCCCCAAATCTAATTTTTATTGTTGTTCACTATTGTCCTCTACCTCTCTCTTCTATGTTCGTCTTTGCTCCCTTGTGTTTCTCTTCTTTCAGACTTCAGCAACTCTTTAGCTACTCAAGACCCCACTCATCCAGAGTACTGTAATGAAATCCAAAGTATGTAATGAAAGTGTCCTAATCTTATTCCATTACTTTATTCCTATTAGCTTTGTGGAGATAGACAGATAGATAGACAGACAGACAGACAAAGAATGTATATGTGTTTGGGGGCGGAGACGTACATTACCAAATGTTGGTTAAGGCACAACTGAAAGGGCACCTTCAAACATTGATAGAGTTAACTGAATCAAACTTTCAGATAGCTAGTTGCTCATATGCATAAAAACTTTATTCTTTATTAACTCAATTAACATTTAGAGAACACCAGTGATATTCCAGGAAGTGTCCTAGCCATGGTGAAACAGGTGAGAACATAAGTGACAAAACCTCTACCCTCAGCAACTGACATTGCATTGAGTGTGGACAAAAATAAACAACTGCAGTAAAAAAAAAAAAAAAAAAAATCTTGAATAGCCTGGGTGGTAATAAGGGCTATAAGTATACCTCCCTCCGTGGATAACTCTAGATATTTTCATGGTATAAACTCTTGAATTTTAAACAGTGGTAAGTTATTCTGAAATTGAGACTAGTTAAGTATTTACATAGGTGGATGATTTTTCAAACACCTCAGTTTTGCCAGATATCATCAGGGAACAGTGGGCTCTTATGAGGAAGAGTCTTAATAACATGTAGCCTGAATATAAAGGTGAAGCATATATTTTTCTTTTCTGTTACTTGTGAAAACTTAAATATAAAGTTAGGCATGAAAATCATCATAGAAGGGGTACAGTAAGCTTGGAGAATAGTGTTGGATATTTGGTAACAATGTTACATGTACTAATGAAGATCTGATTTTCTCTATTTCTAGTTGATGGGCCAAATTATCTCAAATGTAAGTTAGACATATTTTGTCTACTCAAAACTGAGGGAAATAATGACTGGGGGTGATTCCTACAGAAAAATTATCTAACGTGAATTCCATATTCTAAAAGAATTTATAACTTATGTTAGCAAGCATCTTACTTTGATACTACACTTCTCTTTCAGAGCTCAGGGTGTTAAAATTTAGCTATGATAGCAATAATAAATGATTCTTGTGAATAAAATGTGAAGCCCACATGGATTAAGTGACTAAAGCTTTATTATCCAGACCAACACATTTATTTTACCTTTTTCTCCCCTCATTTGGAGGTGGTGATGAATAGATTTTTGTCTTTAACAAAGCCTATGAACAATTCAGAATCTAGAGTATTAGTGCCTTAAGATTAGGAGCCACTTTGGGACTCAAATTCTATATTTTATAGCTTAGAAAAGTGAGACATTTTAAAAGTTTACAGTTTATTTCTTATTACCTTAAAATAAATATGGAAAATAAATATATATAATATTTATTTATAATATTTAATTTAAATAATTATAATATTTAAATAAATATTTTAATATTTATTTATAAAAATAAATATGGAAAAAATTCTCTTCTACCCATGTACAAATGCTTTCTATAATCTGACAGTTTGGAAAACTGCTTTATAAAATGATTTTTTACAATATGCTACTTTCTTTGATAACTATGTCATTCTCCAAATGTGTTTAGACTTGCACTCATATTCTAAAGAAACTGTCACACAATGATATCCCATGTATAAATCTAAATAATGAACAGTGATTCATATGAGCAACTTCATAAAACTTTCTTGTTAAAGTTGCAGGATTTCTCTGCATAATCCTCCCAAATCAGTCCAGCACTGTTGTCAAATAAGTTATTCTGCAATTAAGAAGAAAATATTTTTAAGTACACTAATGAAATAATTGATAATACATAATAATAAATAGTGGAAATTGATAAGCATGCTCAATCTTCCACTCTTTAGTAAATATTATTTCCTCTGCTAACATTTGATCAGAAAGAGGTAACAAAGTTGATTGATTTAATTTGTAACTACTTATTTATTCTGCAACACTCGAAGTGATAGCATTTATCAACATGCTCACAAAACCAATAAATAAAAGAACTAGTGTAGTAAGACTCTAGAATATATCAACTTCTGTCTTTATATCAATCAGTCAGGATAAAAAAACTGACCAAGGTAAATAAACAGAATAAATTATCTTGATTGTCTCCACCGGGTCAATTGCCTTCACACTCTGATCCACTGAACTTAAAATTAGCAAGTGGAATACTGAAGAAACTCCCCAGGAAAACGTTGGTATAAAAACATCAAATTGTATACTTTAATTAGACTATAATTTTTCTTTGAGGGGGAATACTGTCATCTTTGCCAAAGAAGGAAACATTTTTATGCCAAAGTTAATATAACAATCCTGAAATTTGAACTTATCCATTTAGTGGAAAGCTTGCACGAAGTGACAGACTCAAACATCTTGCTGCTTAACTTTGATATGTCTGTAATATTGGGGCAAAATTCTTATTATTTCTTTTATGAATTTGAAAAAGCACTTATTTATTTTTTATGTTTTGGAAGCTGAAATGTGTTCTTGAATGTGAGAAATCCCTTTTACTGCACCATATGCCATCTTGTCTTTTTGACACGCTGAGCCTGGAAATATCTCGAATGTGCAGACTTCTGATTTCCAAATTATATACTGCCAAGAAGGGAAGTGGGTATCTGAAACTCAGCCACAGACCTTGGCAAATTTCAAATTCAGAATAAAACTTTCATTTCAAAATTGTGCTCAAAAGTTGAAAGGGATTTTTTTATGTCTAATTTGCGTTCTTTTCCTATTGCAGGATTGAGTGAAAATTATTATAGCCTACTTTAAAAGGCTTTTTTTCCTCCTGGGCAGTTTTGATGGATTAAGAAATGGATGAAAGTTTCTATTCTTTTGCTTTTTTAAAAATGCATTTATTTATTTATTTTTGGCTGCGTCGGGTCTTTGTTGCTGCACGTGGGCTTTCTCTAGTTGCAGCGAGTGGGGGCTACTCTTCGTTGTGATGTGCGGGCTTCTCACTGCGGTGGCTTCTCTTGTTGCGGAGCATGGGCTCTAGGCACGTGGGCTTCAGTAGTTGTGGCTTGTGGGCTCCAGAGCACAGGCTCAGTAGTTGTGGCTCGTGGGCTTAGTTGCTCCGCGACATGTGAGATCTGCCAGGACCAGGGCTCAAACCCATGTCCCCTGCCCTGGCAGGCAGATTCTTAACCACTGCACCACCACGGAAGTCCCAATTCTTTTGCTTTTAAAATTGTTAATGTAAAGAGTGAAAAATTCCTGTTAACTGACTAGAAATATTGTTGAAGAAAACAAATCTTTGGGGACTTTTAAACAGTGGCTATCACTAGATTCTCAAAAGTATCTGAGCAAATATCTAGTTCATAAAGCATGGCTTGTCCATCAGTAGCATCAAATATCTATGATACAGCATTTTGTAGCTCTAAACTCTTTTGTTGTGACTAAAAGAGTGCTCTAATCAAAACTCAAATAAATAAAGTCACATCAAATATTTCTCTACTAGCAAATCTAGTTTTTGATCATCTTATAAATAATGTACCACAGAATCAGGGAGTTTATAATTGAATGGAAGCAATGAGATACCTAGATTGCAGATAGAAAAATACAAGTTTAGATAGTTTCATTCATTCAGGAGATAATTTATGTCGTGTATTATATACATTTTGACTTTAAAAAGTATTATAAAGCAAAAACAAAAGAAGCTTCAGATTCTAGGAATGACAGTTCATGATACTCTAAATCCCTTTTGCTAAAATAACATAAAACGTAGCTGAATTTACAGAAAAGAAAGAGAAATCTTCATGTGTCAAAAGACAATGATAACTCATAGCTGCTTGGGGTGTGAGAGGGTGCTTGTCTCAGCAATTTCGGATTGAAAAGATGTAATTCCCACAGGGAGACAAGAGTACAGCCTTTGTATACAGTAACATGGGAGTCGGAATTGAGACCTTTGACATAAAGCTACGCCCTGAAAGGAGTACAATTTCGGTAAAGGTAGAAAAGGCAGTGTCTGTCTTTAAGGACCCAATTATTCATATGTCTCTGGCTAATTACCAGGGGTAATTAGCGTAGGGGTGTAGGGGGAGGTTTCCTTGAGAATTCATTTTATCTCCTAAACATCAGAGTTTAGAATTGATAATACCTAAGCTTAGGGAAATGCCTTAAGAAAAGGTTACCCCTCCTAATATATTTGGACCAGTAATATACCTGGACTTCTTGGCAAAAAACATAAAACCACTTTGGAAGCATATCCATACAAAATATCATGGATGAAATGAAATTAAATGTATCAATAATGAATGTAAATGGAGAATAAACTTGCCAGTTGAAAGGAGACAATTCTGAGATGGATAGCAAAGCAATATCTGCAGATACTCTAAGTCACAAAAAAGGTGTAGGCAGAGTTTTAGGTAATAACAAGATACAGGTATATAGAGAGAAAGAGTTAGTATGCCTATAATAAAATCCTGCAAAGTAAACTTTAAGTGAGAATGTAAATATTATTAGGGATAAAAATGGTTTCTCTCTAATAATAAAAAAAATTAACCAGATGATGTAGATATTCAGAATGTGTGTAGGCTGAAGAGCATAAATCTCAGAAATATATAAATATAATTCAGTCCTAACTAAAAACACTGCCAAGAGTTTTTTAAAGGTAAAATGCTTAATATGGATCAAGAGAATTTTGGAAAAATAAGGAAAAAAACAAATTTGTACTACGAGATACCAAGGCACACAACAATTCTATAGTAAGACAGTGAGGTACTGACTTAGGATCTAGAGGGAACAATAAGATCAAGAAACAAGTTCCAGTATATACAAGTATTTAATCCACAGTAGCAATGACATTTCAAATCAGTGAGGAAAAGGCATTCCAATTTAAAATTGGCACTGAGATAATTTATTTAAAATACCACAAATATGGTATATGTGGTATATATATCATATATCTAAATGGAAGATAATCTAGATAACTATTAGAAAGAATAAAAATTCCCTTATTATTATCTTAAAAAGGAAAAGGTCTCCTAAGCATAAAAGCAAAATAGCAAAGCCATAGAAGCTTACATAAAAATTAAAATAGAAAAATTTTTTGTGATGTCATAAATAATATTTAGCTGTAAGAGACTATGAAATAGAAAACTATATAATACAAATTTAATCATTTAAATTTATAGTGTTCCTAAATACCAGCTAAATAAAAACAATAGATAAAATGACATCTCTTTGTCATTATATTCACTTATATAATAAATATATAATTATAATGTAAATAATATATAGTCATATAAATAAGACAAGGAGATAACCATTTTATCCAATGGTATTGGCAGATAATTAAAAATGAACTTTTTTCCTTGTTTGTAGGGTGTGAAGGTAGGTAATTTCAAATGGTCTTAGTGAAAGTGTATCCAGAAGTCGAATTTTGGGGACAATTTCATAAAAATTAAAATATTCCCATTAATTGACTCACCCATCCACCTAAATAATGGACATGGAGGAGCATCATTAGTAAAAATGAAAATGTGAAAGTGACCTAAACATCTATATCAGAACTTGTCAGTGCCCTCTAAATGGCACATATTCAAATTTGTAAATAAGGTACACATGTCTTATTTAAGAATGCTTATTTACTTTATGGCAGAAATCCTTTTACAGTGTGTACATATATCAAATCATTGTGTTGTATACTTTTAATATCTTCAATTTTATTTGTCAATTATATCTCAACAAAACTGATAAAAATAAATAAATACATGAATCAAATAAAAAATAGAACTTTTATTTACACATGATAGGAACTAATTTTTAGCCAACTTAGATAAACTAAGGGGAATATTTCTAAGAAAACAAGCCAGGAGTCCATTGACAGAAGTGCAACATAGGCTCATCAAGCATAGGACCAAAAAAATGAAAAGATACTGAAAACACCTTACTTTTAAATTTCTATCTCCCTGCTTTTCTATACATGCTGGATTGCAAATCAGTTTTTTTCTATTCCTTAGTCCATATAAAACAATATAGTTTCTGGATATACTTGTTATAATTTTAAACACCTACATAGATTGAATTGCTATCTCAATTGCAAATTCCCAGAAGACAGAATTGGGTTGACCCAGTTTAGGCTAGATGTCTACTGCTGGTTCTTATAAAGATTCAGTGCTTTTAGGTTTCACTCCTGGAAACAGAAGGAGACATTCCAAAAAATGGGGGGATCATTATGATTTTTGCCTCAACCTCAAAAAATGCTTAAAAGAATGTGTGTGTGAGTACATGTGTGCATGTGCGTGTAAAACTGAAAAAGTTTATTCCTGAGCCAGTGCCTATGATAAATCAGGGGGCTTAAGGAGAAAAGTAAAATTTTAGAGTAGCCATTGAAAAATTGGAAAAAGTATCAAATATGTGAAAAGTTAGCTCAGTGACATTTATGGTCCAGTTTGAGGGAGCATTGAGAGAAGAGTTTACATGGCAGAAGTGCCATGTTTTACTGTTTTTACTAGCAAGCCTGTTGTAGAAGTAAGGAATGCCAGTGAAGATAGTAGGGTTGATGCAAAGTGGAGGTCTGGCTGAAGATTTGGCAAAGGCAAGTGAATGTGGAGTAAAAGGAATCTAAGATATAATGTATCAAAGAAACACAGTTCAGTAGGAAAAATAAATAAGGCTCAGGTTATGCAACAAGTGAAAAAGGTAGGGTCAAGGGACTGGACATTTTAATGAGGTCAAAGTGCAAGTGTTGAGAGTATAGGGGATTGAAAATTCTGGAAGGACAAGAGGTGATAGAGTGTTGGCCACATAATTTAAGATTTCAAAGTGGAATTTTCCCATTGTTGTCAAGGTTCATAGTAGCCTTGGCAGACATTACTGAAATGCACTGATTTTAAAATTCATAGGAATCAAGAAAGTCAGTGAAATTTGTTGCCAGGCTTCAGCTTTTTTTTTTTTTTTTTTTGTCACTTTGGACATTAAGCTTGCTCACAATAGGACTTTGTATGTCTGTATTCTAAATGACTGTAAAGGTAACACTGATAGTAAAAGGTCTGATTCTGGAACCTCATTCTTTAGACTTCAACTCTGTAACCTTTCACCTACATCATTTGACCAGACTAATATAATCAAGCTGAACAACTGACAACTGGACCACTGGATCAATAATTTTTCTAATAATTAAATAGCCTGAAAGTCTGAAACTGATGACGTTTAGGAAGCCTGGTTGAGAGAGAAAAGATTTAGAATAGCATAAAGCATCCATTATTCAGGAACATCCCTAATAAACTTTATCACCTACTTTAAAATTTCTAAAAAGACTTAGGCTCCATTTCTACCTATAAAATCTGAAATCTTTAGTACACATACCAATTCATACATATCATTTACTTTCACTGTGGTCAAACCAAGAACATTACTTTTAACTCTCATTTATAATCTTATTTTACACAAGTTAAAAATAGCTGTACGTTTAAAAAAAAAAACTTAGTAAAGTCATAAAGTAAGCTCAGCTCTGTGCTTATCCATTAGTGAAAAGGGAACACGCTGAAGCTTTGCTATAAGTGGTCCCTTGGCATCCATTCCGAGTTACTCCATTGTACAGGAAAAAGGAATAGTTTTTTGTGTTTCTAGTTATAACCCTTCTTAGGCAGCCTCAGAAGATCTACCAGATTCTCAAACAGCCAGTGTTTTAATGATAGCTGGTGTATTGGAATATTCTGGTAAACTTTTCAACCAGCGTTTGGATAACCTTCAAATCCCTGTGAAATAATCTTATGTTCTTTATATATACTGAAAAAGAAGTATACTACTAAACTGTAGCTTGTTGTAATGTAATTGCTTGTCAACTTCCTTTTTACCCTAAGATAATGAAACCAGTCTGCCTGATTATGCCCTTTCCCCTTTATTTAACATGGGCCATCTTACTGCTGGTCATCTTGACAGAATATTCATTCTGCTTCTTTCTTCTCTCACAAGTGTCCCACTTTGCACCCTAAAATTATATGATTAAAATTAAAAGTTATTCATATATATTTATTCTTACTTTCTTACCCTGTGAGAGACTATCTTCCCTTTATATACGCAATCTTTTCCTACCTACTTTTGCCTATGTTTTGGTTACACCAGCCAGGTATCGAAGCACTCAAAAAAAACATCAACAACTGCCTTAAACTGTCAACTGTTTCTTTAAAAAAATTCTGTAGATTGGCCCTCCATGCTTTTGTTTCATGTCACATTGGTTGAGGCATTGGGATAACTGGAAGGTCCAAAATAACTGTATTCACATGGTTGGCATTTGGTGCTGGCTTCTAGGTGGGAGCTCAGCCGGGGCTGCTGTTGGGGCCCTCAGTTCTCATCAGATTCAAAAGCAAGAGGAAAAGACTTTAGTTCTGTGAATGGAAGTCATATTGAGAAAGAGCTCGTGGGATGGGAGGGAGATGGTTGTGTTACTCTTTGGGGATATACTTTACCAAGACCTGCTTCATCAGGGTGGCAGACAGCATTCCAAGATCACCCTACAAATTCTGGCCCCCAGTGTCCATGCCCTTTATAATCTCCTCTCCTTGACTGTGGGTGGGGCTTGTGAATAAGACGGCACTGTCACTTCCCTGATCAGGTTGCGTTATAAGGAAAAGCTAATATGATAGTTCCTCCTGGGATTATGTTGTGTTGTATAAGATTTTGTTGAAGCTGCCTGGAGATTCTTCTGCTGACTCGAAGAAGTAAGCTGCTGTGTTGGGAGAAGCCACACAGCTAGCACTTGTGGGCAACAACTAGTAGCTGAAAGTGACTCCAAGTTGAGACTCAGTGACAAAGTAGGGACCTTAGTCCTACAAGAGAAAGAATTGAGTTCTGCCTACAACCTGGATGATGACCCTGGAAAAGTAACTGAGCCTCAGATGAGATTGTAACATTGACCAACACCTTGACCTCAGCCAGGTAGGACCTTGAGTACAGGACCCATGCCAACCCTTGACCATTGAAACTGTGAGATAGAATATTTGTGTTGTTTTTCTACTGCTAAATTTGTGGTTATTTGTTACACAGCAGTAGAAAATTTATACAAAAATGTCTTAGTCTGCTTGTGCTTCCATAGCAAAATATCGTAGACTAGGTGGCTTAAACAACAGAAATTTCTTTCTCACAGTTCTGGTGGCTAGAAATCCAAGTGATTCAATGTGGCAGCACAATCGGTTTCTAGGAGGTCTCTCTTCCTGGCTTGTAGATGACCACCGTCTTGCTGTGTCCTGACGTGGTGGGGAAAGAAATGTGCTCTCTGGTGTCTCTTCTTATAAGAGCGATATTCCCATCATGAGGCCCCTACCCTCATGACCTCATCTAAACCTAATTGTGTCCCAAAGATCTCATTTCCAAATATCACATTGGGAGTTAGGCCTTCAACATAGGAATTTTGGGGGACACAATTCAATCCACAGCAGTAGGGAAGAATAAATGGTTGATTTTCTTAATCTGCACATTCAGGCGTACATTGTCACATAACAACCTTTAGTCTTTTATAAATTTTCATCCTGAACTTTAGCGTTATCTTTTTCTAAGAGTTGTTACCATTTACTTCTGGCTCACCAGAGCGTATTTCCATAATTCTAAACACATTCCACTCCTCACTCATCATCTTTCTCACTCTCTCATCTTTCACAATTACATTAAATCGTATCTTCAGCAAACTGTCCTGGCTTGATATACTTGCACTTTGACCTCCTTCCTCATCAAGGGGAGGTAGTTATTTTCAACAGCATACATTTAACAATGTTGAGAGATGGAATGACCTTTTTAAGTTCTTCACTGCCACTTTGAAATTGTTGTACAATATAGCCAATCTTTAGTAAAAATGCTTGCTCCTAAGAGATTCTTACCCAAATAATTTTCTGTTCCATCCACATTAATATCTTAAATATGGTTCTCACTTCTTTCTAAATCTATCAATGTCAAGTGTTCTATGTAATGATTGCATCTCTACAACACTTTCAATTAACAGTTTCTCTGTACACTCAACTCTAGATACCTCTACCCCTTGGAAGTTCACTTTCATGGTCAGCCCCTAGATCTGCACACTTCTGAATTCATTCAGAATTTCCAATATACCTGCCTTTTATTTGATACCCATTCCATTTTCCACACAGCAAGGTACTGATGTTGTAGGAACATTGCTAAAGTATTGTCTAGGTCTATGTAGTCCAAATGGCTCACTCTAATTGCATCCCAGCCAGTGAGAAAGGGAAATTGAATAGGACCAGTCTACTTCTTGAATGAGCACAACATAGAAATTGAACTTACCCTGTTTTACCACATCCCATTGGCTGGACATGGCCTTACCAGCTCTAGGGGAGTAAATTGTGTCTGTATATTCATCCAGCAAAAATGTTGGGATACTCGTACCAAGGGAGAAAGCATGTTGGGGGACATATTTCGCCTGACACAGTTGGTAATCAAAGGAGTGTTCTTAGGTCTTCTGGGATCCTGGAACATTATTATCTGTTGGGATGCAATGTAATTCAGTAGGTAGTAAAGAAACTGAATTGGTAGCATTCGATTTACATTATATTGTAAACCTAAAATCGAGACTCATGATTTAACAAATATATATGGAACTAATGGAGGAATGTGATAAGTTAATATGGTTTCAGTAATCTCAGGAAGTATAGCCATGATTGTGAGTGGATAGAGACATAAACTGCTGCTCTTTTCAGCCTGGGCAGGTGTCTGTAATTCTCCAGCTTGCTCTCATCAAAGGATAAAGTTATTTAGAGTCAGATAGACCTAAATGCTAATAGTCATCACAGCTCTACCACGTGGTCAGTTATTTAGCTTCTTTACATTTATGTCCCGCATCTATAAAATAGAGCTAATTGTCATTTCAAGGTTGTTAAGAAGATTTGTGGCAGCATGAAAAGTGCCCATTGGTGCTTGGCACACAGAAGACACTAAGTAGTGAATGTTATCATTAGTATTCTATGTGTCACCCTACTCTTTGAGAATACATTGTTACAGTCTTTTCCACTGCTGTAGATACTTACTCTTTACTAAGACCTCCAAAAGTTCAGACAATCTCATTTTGACTAATACAAAATTATTTATGAAAACACTAGAGTTTCTTCCTATATTATGCTTTGGCAAAGAACTGAACTCGCTTAAGTAGTAGAAATTGTGTCGAATTTGTTTTTCTTGATACCCTGATAGCTTTCTTCAGTTCATCTACTACCCAATGTCTCTCTCAAACCAATCCTTTGATTTTACTCCTCTGTCCATTTCACATCCACAATTCTATCCATCACAGCAGACAACATTGCCTTCTCCTTCAGAAAGGGCAATAACCAAGTCAAATATGATTTTCCACATAAATGTACACAATAACAACAAATAATTATATAATAACTTTCTCTCCTTTCCAAAAGGAAATAACACAACTCCTCTGAGGAACATGAAGTATTCTGAGGTTTGATCTTATTTAAAGGTATATCCCATTGTGAGAGAAATAAGTAGCAGTACCCAATGCCTAAATAAGTTTTTCCTCTTATTTAATAGAGCTTACCTTTAAGAAAAATCAACCTTTAAATTTTGGTGAAAATGTGTCCTTCTGTGAAGAAATCCAGACATACCAAATACATGAAGGTTAGATTCAATAAGATTCTTATTCACAATAAGATCTTTTACAATAAAAATAAATAAATAAATGAGTAACCATTATTACATAAAAATACAAGACAACAAGTATGACCCAGATTAAAAATAACTGACAAGTCAGCTTTCCTTTAACAATAAATTTTCTATGATTTAATTGCATAAAGTAGCTATACCCAGAAGAAAGAGGCAAATTAATTTTTAAAGGCCATACTATTCTTTTGCAGCTTTATCTCACAGATACTAGAAAGCATATAAGATTGATGATGTCTGCTAATATTCTATTAATCATAGAGAAATAAAAAATATACATTGTTATTTGTCAAATAACAAGAGATTAAATCTAAGCAGGTTTATTGGAGCTCTTTTTGAGAGAGAAGTTAAGGTCTATGAAATCTGAAACACAACTTTAAAGATCTTTTCTGACTATGAGAAAGACCAGTGAAAATGGAAAACTTTGGCTAAACTTCATTAAGGTTTTATACTGTAAAATACTAGCAAATACAGTAAGTTCAGAAAATTAAAGTCATCTGCATCTGAAGATTTATTTCTCTACCAAGTTTATTAACATGCAGTCCTTTGTGTGTACCGAAAAATAGCTGGATCTGATTTCTCTGGTGTAGAAACTGAATATCCATGAATATTCTCTCACCTGTTTTCAGATTTAAGCACATGTGTTTCAGAGAAGGAGGAGAAAGGAGGGAGAAACTGATCAGTTTCCTATATGAATAACTTCTGCTGAGTTAAATTATTATAAACAAATGATATTATTAACAAATATTCTCTATCAATTCTACAAAAGTATGAATACACTAATTTACATGGTATGTTTTTACTGTGAATTCGGGTGCCACAATGTGAACAGAATAATTGAAATGATTAATCATTTTAAGGGCATACACATTTTTTTTTACAGTATATTAATTAGACTTGAGATCAGAGTTTGAGATTTTTATATCAAATGATGCAATTAGTGAAAGTATTATTTTGGTAAACATTTATATTCTGTATCATCATGAAACCTTTTAAAAGACATACAATCTCTTTATATCAAACCTCAAACCCATTCATACTTCTAGAATTGTGTAATAGACTGGAAGCCTTGTTTTGTCAAAGCCCAGCCACTCATCAGAAAATTGTTCTGGCATTTCTATAAATATCTTACATTTGAATTTTCTCTTTTTTAAAGGTATCTTATCTATACAAATTAATTAGGGAAATAATATACAGTTGAATTAGAGCAAAATTTTGTCATCTAAAATCTTCAGAAAAAAATGAAAGCCTGATATGTTTATCAAATATACCATTTTCTTCACTCAGAATTTTATTTGTAAAGCATTAAGGAAAGCTCCACAAATGCAGTAATCAATGTTCCATTAGGTGAATGGTGACTAATTTATCTCTGAAAGGAGGGATAGATGAGAGAGAAAGAAAAAATAGATATATAGGTAATTAAACAATCTGTCCAAACTAATTTTTCATATTTATAATCCTAAACTTTCCATTTCCTTCTGTATGTTGGTTAAGAGATAGTGGCAGTTATGAAATAAATTGCACCTAGACATTTTCCAGGCTTATGATTTCATTGAAAATGAATACACACACACACCCCTTATATGCAATATATGTACATAATAGATATACTATATATATATATACACACAAATGCATATATATGCACATATACATATGTATATTTTTATAACCAGAACTTTGGGTAACTGGGCCAAGTGCTTTCCATCTTACTGGACACATCTTTTATTTCAAATTGGGAAAAGTCTGAGAAGCAATCATACAGAAAATAGAGTTGAAGAAAGTCATGTACTAAAATTACAGTACAGCAGATGTAATGAACAAGAAACAAGCATGAAAACAAACATTGTAATATTCTTCCTGCTAGAAAAGGGTCCACAGACTACATCTTAAGGCAGTAGAGAGCATAGGTCTCTTCCGTGCAAAAACTTTTCCACTTGGAAAATTTATTATTCTTGCAATTTTATACCAGATTAAGAGAAATGAGGCAGTCCAACATGGGTTAGTCAGTGCATACATATCATCAAAATAGTAAAAACAACTCAAAGCACAGTTTTTACAGAGTGACTGACATGTGACTCTGAACTGTACAAAATTTGCTTGGATGTATAAACTTGAAATAAGACCCTGTCTGGCATGTATAAGGAAGATGTCAGAATTTACAATAAAAAAACATACCAGAGGATATTCACTGCAGAATACATGGCCAAATATGTCTCCAGCCTTGTCTTCAGGCCAAAGTTTTGATGCCAGAGAAATTCTGAGATGAAAGGAAAGTTTCACCACTGTTTGGGTTGAATCTTTTTGGATTAATCTAATATGTGTGAACTAATTGTATTTAGAAATACAGTCATTTCTCTGATCTCACTTTGCAACTGATCTAGAAGATCCTGACTAATAAAAATTATGCTCCACTTATCTATGATCATCTACAAGCAGAGATTTTTTAAGCATGACCCTACTATCTTTACAAAACTCTTTACCTTCTCACCATGTCTGATCTCTGGAATACTGCAGTGAGAACCACTCAGAGCAGGGACTGCTGAGGGTAGGCAAGATAGAACTCTCACCAGAGTAATCAGCATGTAACAAGTTTTGTATTAGTCAGGATGGGTTAGGTCATGCTGAGGTAATGGTTAACTCCAAAAACCAATATGGCATAAAATAAAAAAGGTGTATTTGTCCACATGTCCCTCCTGGCTTGCCTGATACTCTTCAGGCTGGTAATGTATCAGGCATCTAGAGCTTTGTTGGATACTGTGGTAGGGAAATGTATATGATGAATTGCACACTGACTCTTAAAGACTTCTGTCTAGAAGTGAAATCTATCACTTACATTAACGTTTATTGGCCAAAGCCTGTTACATGACCATGCCTATCTTCAAGGGGAAGGAGAAGATGCAATCCTACCAGGTGCTGGAACAAAGAATGGGAATGTCTGTAAACTGTCCTAAAGTAATCACAGTTTAAAATGGAAAGTAACATCTTTTCTGTTATCTTTTCTGTTTTAGTGAACTGAAAAGCAACTGAAATGTTACTTCAAAGTTGAGGAACAATGGTTTTCCATGCTCTACTTTATTGAGCAGAGACCGTAAGATCTCACCTAATTGTGAGAACATAAATTATCCTACTATTGATGATATATTTATGAAGTGATGATGCTATTGATTCACTCCTGAAATTTTAAAAATCTCTTAAAGATTGGCTTTTGAAAACTATGATTGTGGATTAAATGATTAACTAAATATTAGAAAACTATTTTTTAAAAATAAATGACTTTTCATCTTGAATATCATTTCATCTTAAGATCCTTTTATTTATATAAAAATTAGTTAAGGGCACAACCAGTGTTAAAATCGTTTTAAAACTGTAGTCTTGCTTCCAGTCAGACTACCGGTGTTCTTCTTGCCAAATCCAGTTGTTTAAGTCTTTATTCCATTGTCTGTAAATGACCCTTCTAACCATTATTTTTTTAAACTCTTCCTACTTTTAGCTTTCATTACCATGGTTACTTGTGTTTCTTCTTGTGCCTCTGGGTTGCTTCTTCTTAGGCTCCCGCATTAGTGCCTTATTTTTGGTCCTGTTTCTCAACATTGGCATCAACCGTGTACCACCCACTGTCCTCTTCCTTCTCACCTGTCTTACTATTGTTAGGCACCTCCTTGATGCTAATCTCATGGAGTCACCCAACATCTGATGATGGGTCCCAAACCTAGTTCTCTAGTTCTGAGACATCTCCTAAACTTCAGATTCACATTGCCAATTTTTTTTGCTGGATATCTTTCTATAAACAAAACTCAAGTATTTAACACTAAACGATTCAAAAGTTGGATTCATTTTTGCCTTCTACATTACAGATCTTCTTCTGATTTTTATATACAAAAATACTGATAGCTTTCTGCATCATATTTCTAGAAGCTTCCAAGTTATTATTGGCTCCTCTCTATCTCCCTACTCTCAAATATACACACATTTGTTCCCTAGGTTCTCTAAATACTTAAATTTGAAATACTCATTGATCCTCATCAATCCTTTTATCAGTCTTTCCCATTAGTCTCTTGGTTCCTGATCTAGATTAAGCTTTCATCACATCTAGCGTCTTGGAAAGATCTCCTTGTCTTTACACACTGTCCCATCTATTACATCTTTCACACTGTGACAATATTTATTTTCCTAAATATGAATCTGA
The DNA here is from genome assembly GCF_059928025.1 of Delphinapterus leucas. Lineage (NCBI taxonomy): Eukaryota > Metazoa > Chordata > Mammalia > Artiodactyla > Monodontidae > Delphinapterus > Delphinapterus leucas. The sequence continues at coordinate 34,756,312 of NC_143140.1, forward strand.
CCATTTCACTACCCTGCAGAACATGTTCAGAGGTTTCCCTTCCCAAATTCCTCAGAATGGCACATGAGATTCTCCACAGTCAGACCATGTGCATATTTACCACTGCATCTCTTTCCAACACCATGAATCCATGACACTGGACAATTCCTTCTACCATGAAGCAGAGGTTTTCAAATCTTTACATGCATAATAATCACCAAGGAAGCTTGATGCAAGTGTAGTTTCTCTGTCACCATCTAGAGGTACTGTTTTAGATGTTTGGGGAGAAATCCAGGAATTAGTAGTTTTCACTGTATAAGTGATATAGTGTAGGTGATCTATGGATAGTAATTTGAAAAAGTTTGCATAACGTATTATGCCGTAACATTTTTGCCCTAGTTGGCTATTTCTGCCTGACAATTATTTTCTTCCCTTTTTGTCTACGTGAGTTACTTACTCATCCTTCCAGAACCATCCCTGTGAACACTCACTTCTGACTTCAGCTTAATCAGCTGTTCTTTGCTCCTGTACATAGTTTTATTTTTAAATTCACTACATTTTTAAGTCATTGTATTTCTGACTAACCAACTATGTTGACGATCCTTGATGGCAGACATCTCCATTTCAGTTCTGGTCTAAATCAGATGTTTAATAGATATTTACTGCATTTAATTGAACACATTCTACTTCTCTGTGGATATCATTTCTAAAGGGGAACATTATGCACCAGAGAAAACCAATGTCATAAACACCAACAAGATGTTCTTTGTTACATTTAAATAAGTCATTTTATCAGATTGGCAGATGACACAATTTATTCAACAGATGACAGAAGAGGATTCAAATTTATCTCAGCTGGCTGGAGCCACTGGAATAAAATTTGTATGGATAAATAACAAGGAACATATTTAGGTTAAAAACCAGTTGCTCAAAAACTAGATGTGGGAATTCTATCAAGTTAATAGTTCATGTGAAAAATAACAAGATTTTACCTGATGACAAATGCAGTATGACTCAAGAATGTTATCTGACTGGTAATAAAGCTAAAGCCATTTCAGCCTGCATTCATAAAATCTGGTCCCCCTATCACAGGTTAGAATGGTCTCTGCCCTAAAGGGTTCAAATGTTAAGTGTTATGTTCATTCCGTGCCACCAGATGGGGTATTAATAAACTAGGACTGGCCTAGAGCATGGGTAAGAGAACATGCAAACAGTCTGGGAATGATCACTTGAAACATTGTTGAAAGGACTGCTTGGAAAGAAGAGAAGAATAAGTGGAGAGTGGCATCTGTCCTCAAATGGGCGAAACAGTGTCATGGAGAAGAGATTCCAGATAACTGGAATCAGACTCATGTTCTGAGGAGGCAAAATTTAGTCCAGAATAAACAATTTTCAGTTGGATTTGTACATTGGAATAAAGCATGCCCCGGAATAACGAATTCCTTATTCCTGAAGATTTTCAGCACACCTGTCATGGAAGGTGACCTCTCCTTACCTGGGTGAGCATTGCACTAGATGATCTGTAAGTTACCGTTCACCCTAAGCTTCCTGTTTTATGAATGCAAACATGTTTGCTGTCATTTGTTACATATTTTCCTAAAACTTTCAAAGTTCTTTCTCAAATTTAATGAGTATTGATTTCAAATAAAACACCCCATTATAAACTGTCCATGCATATGTAAAAAAGACTGCAGCTCTTAAGCTAAATGAACTCACACAGGCAGAGCTAATCTTATCCCAGCCTAATACAAACTCACAACACACACGTTTCACACATTGTTCACGTCTAGAAGTGCTGCTGCCACTGCCATCTTCAGATGTGGCATTTTCCTCACTGTCTTTTCTCAGGTGTCCTTTTTTGGTTTGATACACAGTGAGATGCAGAGGATGCTGGGTACCAGGGACAGGATGCCTGTCTTTTTCCTCTCCCACTGACCTAGCCGTGCTGGTGAATTAGGTCATTTCACAGAGTAGACCTGTTTTCATTGGAGTCACCATCACTCAGTCATCTTCATTTTTTTTTAACTTTATTTTGCAGCCCTGGCTGAATTTTGCCTAATAAAAATACATTTTAGGTAAAAAAAAAATTCCTTGGATGATTAAGTTACAGTCATTATATTAATGGACAGAATTATTATCAGAATGGAAGATATATAATTTTGGAAAATAGGGCATTTTATGGAAGGGCAGCTGTGGGATGCCTGGTAACTTAAAAGAAAAGGAGGGTCCTTGGGATGGCTTGGGGGAACAATATCAATAAACAAGTAACAATCATTGTTAAAGGTCTTTTCGTTTTATGGAATACTTCGCAAATATTATGTCACTGAATCCTTACAGCAACCTATAAAGTGAGCATTAGTAAGCCTTTCTGCAGTTGGAGAAAGAGCACTTAAGTAACTTGCTTGAAATCACATCACTAACCCATGGCAGAGCTAGACCTGAAATCAGAGTTTTTGATTTTGGATTATTCATTCATTTCATTTATTCAGCAGATATACGGTTATGTAATTTCCACAATAATTTTAGAAGCTTTGTTTGAAGGATAAGGAGACCAAGGCTCTGAGAGGCCAATGAACTTTCCTAGGGGCAAATAATTAAGAAATGTTAGAGGTGGAGTTTTACCCCCTGTATAATGATCTCAGAGTCTGTTCTCCCATCATGCTTCAGCAGATAGACAGTGGCACTCTAGATTTTGTCTATTACATTTAATTTACCTTTCTATCACTGTCTGAATTTGAAGATAATCCCTAAAATAAGAGGGTAATCAAGATTTCTGGCACTACTTTGGAAAGTTGGAGTCATCTCCTTGGATTTGTTTCTTCTGCCATTCTTTATTGTTGGCTTAATCGTGTTTTGTCCCTTACTTTGCTAGGCTGGAGTGATTTTCTCTTTCTGTTCTAGCAGTTTTTCTGGTTGTGATGTAGAAACTTGGTAAAATATCGACATACATGTAAAGTCAAGACTAATGGGAGAGTGATATATAGAACCTCCTGGCTAAAGGACCTGGTGTCAGCCAATGTTTAGTTTGGTTTGCTTACTGTTCTGATCGCTCTTAGCAAGCTGGGAAACCCAGAGCAAATTTCTAATTTCCTAACCCGCTGACTCTCTTCTGGATACTCAAGATTAATTAAAACTTCCCTGTAGCGGGGAGCATGGTTTTTAAGGCTACACGAAACAATGCATGTAAAAGTGTTTCCTATGGTGCCAGACACGTAGTGTGTATGCTCAATAAATGTAAAATACAGTAAAAATTTCCTAGGTGATTCCGTTAGACTGTTGTGTTATAGCCAATCATGCCTGAACATATCAAGGAAAAAAAAGACATAAAAGAAATATTTTGAAAGTAATTTCTATTTATTTTAGAAAAGGAAGTGCAAAAATTATGGTGACAAAAATCTCACAATGACATGATGTCAGATCTGGGCATTCAATTCAGAATCCTGAGCCTTTGTTTTGCTTCCAAAATGTAGACATCCAAGAGAAACACAGAAGAGACAGAAATGTAGCCCTGTAACCTAATAATGCACGGCTGAACCCTTCTTGTACTACTAATATAATTTCAGTTTCAGATGGCTTTAAAGCAAATTTCTCAAATGTACTTCAGTCTGGTTAGATACACAGCATGACAATAGCTATGTAGAAAAATCAGAGTTTATGGTTCATCAGAAGTCTGTTTTACTTATATGCAGAATGTCTGCTGTACATTGGCTCTGCTTTAAAGACTTGGCTGTTAGACATTTATACATCCATTAATTAGCAGCTAGGCATGATTTACAGGATAACATTCCTGGCGTTCAGTGTATATGAAGCAGTAAACAGTTTCTGTGGAAGATTAAACGCTGTAGCAAATCAGAGACATTTGGTGACCCCCCAGCAGCCATTTGTTGCCAGAAAACTGCAATGCTGCAATTATTGTGCTAGGGGAAAAACATATTCAACTGATAGCACAACAAACAGAAGAATGCATTTGAATTTGCCTCTTGCATGTTTAGAAATACGGCTCCTTTCTTGTTTTGTTTTCTTTCAATTGAATTTCATTCGAAGAAAAGTTCATATGTCATTACATACAATGTATTTAAACATATCATGGATTGAAAGGAGTTAACATTTCTAGAGATCAATGTATATTTATAACTGAGAAGTTAGGATTATGCAACTAACATGAAAAATTATGAAAATTATTTTTGTTTGTCTTTTTAAAATTGAATTCAAATCCAAAAGAGGTTTTTCCTATTCCTATTTATAGACTGTCAGTAAAAATATGGATAGTATACTACACATGTACTTCTAAATATAGTATTTTTACAGGACATTATCAAAATATATTTTAGCTTGATATAATAAAAATAAGAGAAATTAATTCTAATTACGGTTTGAAAAAATCTATTAAAGTTTTATAAATTAGCAAATTGATTTGGACTAATACAGTATATGGTTAAAGACCCTGAAAAACAAACTAATCGAAATTAGAGCAATAACATTTTTCGAATGCATTTTATAGACCACTGAATTTCCAAGTTCTTCTCTCATTAATTTTGCAATTTCTTGATCCATCTAAATATATTCTGAATGACATATAATTGAACATTTTAAAACAACAAGTAAATAGCAAGAATGAAAAAAATGTTTGATAACATGTAGTTGTCAATGCATGGAGAAAAGTCTTTTATTACATACACATGTTTATGTTCTAGGCTTACTGGAAAAAAATTACATGGTTTAGTAAGCTGGTTTAGCTCTCAATAAGAAGAGAATTTCCACCCTTCTTTCTCTGTAATTGGATTTGGTATGCATCGTAAAAGCAACAGCACCTTGCACCAACCAAGCGGTGTTAGTAACCCACTTTATGGTAATACAAAAGGCTTCTCACACCACGTGTTGATCACCATAAGTGCTTGTCTAACCCACTTCTCTCTTTTCCTTCCCGAGGCCTTTTTCGCCAGGCCCATGTGGTTGCGGATGAGGGTGGTGGCAGTAAAAACCTTTAACAGGAACCTGGGATCCCCATTTTCAGTGTTCCTATTAGCTTTTTTCTAAAGCACACCTTTAGAAAGTGTCACCAGAAATTTCCAAGTCTCAAAATTGCTTTATGCTAAAGGTGCATTTTGTTTGGAGAAGGAGGATGCTGCAGTCCGTGAAATCTATATCTTTTTTGAATGGCTGTTAGGGAAGAGACATTCCAATAGTTTGAAGCACTGCTTTAATACTTACAGAAAAGGCTGCGGATGCACGGAGGCATCTGCTGTCACTGTGACTAAAATGTTTACTTTAGCAAACACTGCTCTATTAAATTTCAAAGTGGTCCTCTTTGAATTTTAAATTGTAAAGGAAACCTGGCCTCCATTCTTGAAAGCTTTGGTTTAAACATAAAAAGGAGAAAGTAGCTTTGAAGTTTGAATGAGATGCATGAACTCTCCTTTTTTCAGAGTTTGAAGAACTTATAGGGCGAGCCTGTGTGCTATTTATTATTCTAACTTTATGACTTGAGTGATATTCTTCTTTCTTTCACCCTTGACCATTTCTCCTTTAAAAAAAAATAGGGCTTGGATATTAACGTGAGACTTCATTTATTACTCTCCGATTAGGGAATGTACCTAACAAGATAATTTTATGCATTTTTCTAAACAAACCTATTTTATTGCTCTTTAATGGGCATCTAATTTTTTCAAATTATATCTAGATTCCAGAGGTTTTATTGGTGCTGTCCATCTTTTCTCTGGAGTTTACTGTGTTCATACATAGTAAAACTACAGAAAATGTGTATTTTTGGCACAGATGCATACCTTAATGAGTATTTATTAGGGCAGATGAGTGCTTGCATAATTGAACAATTCATGGACCAGAGATAATTGAGCACTACAATAAGTTATGTCACCTATTTACAAATGGGAGCCATTAACTCCCTACTTTGCTTACTGGAATGAACTTTTTAAACCAAATAATTACAAATGTACATTCGTAAAATAAGCCTTTTCAGGGTCAGTACATTTATGTTTACTTTGATTAATAATAATCTTGCTAGTATTCAGTTTCTATTTTAAAATGAAATAAGCGTTTTATCATAAAATCTGTTAAAGCATTACTCTTAGCAAGTAAATACTTTAAATAAACTAATTGTAAGGATCGTATAATATTGAGTAAAACCTATTTAGCTCACTTCATATTTTCTTGCTAGAAATTCCACATAAAATTTTTAAAAAGTTTAAAAAATGCATGGCATTATCCTCATTATATAGTTTACATTTTTGTCTTAATTCAACAACAGCTCTCACCAGTAAGACCTTTTCAAACAGAATATATTCTTACCAACACAGAAAAAGAGATGGCTAATTTGTTTCTGAATGTGGCAAGAGAAGAGAGCCATTAGGAGCATGTTTTTTCTTCCTCCAAATATCTCTTTTATACTCCTTCCTTACTTGTCTTGCATATTTGGGTTAAGACACTAAGGATATTCATAAGAAGTATTGAAAATATATAAGAGCCGGTAAGGCATCACAGTGCCTTCTTAAAACAGCCAATCAGAATGGGCATCTGCCAACTGGGACGATGCTGGCTGATAGCCTACACAGCCACCCACCCCAGACATACTGGTACTGGCCTAAATGCATCTCCAGTCTTGGGGGAAACAAGTGGACAGGAACAAGGGGCTCCGGGAACTGAGCGACCCTCTTTCCTAGTATTCCCCCAACTGCTATTTTGTGGAAGAAGATCTACTAACGGTGACTTTGGGTCAGACAAATTCTAATAAATGCCACATTCCATTTTCCACTTTGGGAGATTTCACGTGCACATTAGAACTTTAGGTCGTGCAGTAAAGAAAGCAGATCTCAAGGGCCCATACCCATCAAAGATCCATGATTATTTGACCTGGTACCTGGCACTTAACTGTAATAATATCAAGAAGAAGTAATGCAACTATAATTTTTATAGCCACGTCATCTCTGCATGAAAATATCTTTGCAATTTCATTTAACATAAGATGAATTAACATAAGATTAATATTTCTAATATTAAATCTATGCAGTAATGAAGTAGAATATCTTGGCAGGTAGTGAGCTCCCTATCACTTGCTGGTATCCCAGCAAAGATTGGTATGTGTCTAGCAGTCTGGTGTGTTAAAAAGATCTCTGGATTACTTTGTTTTGTACTAATAAACCCCTAAAGAAAGTATAAAAATCCATGATTTTTCAATGCCTTGTTTAAAATTTCGTGTTTCATACTCATCACTTTGAATATTAATAAATTAAATAATTTGTCAGATGAAGGAGCCATATCAAACACTTAAAATCATAATTATATGTAGATACAAATAACTATGTACCATTAATATATATTTAAGTCAATGTAAACTCTTTTTGTTCAGTGCTAGTGATTGCAAATTAATTCAAATTATTTAAATTATGTATAAAATATAGAAACTACAGATTACATATCTTTTGAGATAACTGACATGAATGAATACCAAACTGCTAGAAAGACTGTCTTGATTTAATGCCACATAGTTTTAAAATACTAACAGGTTTTTAAACGCTTTTGTTCTACCATGCTTTTTAAATGGCGTGTCAACTATAATGTTTAAAATAGTAAACACTTGTTTCATATAAATGGTAATCGTTATGTCAATTTTTACCAGATATTTAGGAAAGCCTTTAGATGTGAATCACATGTTGGCCTTCTCTGAGGATTCTCGACACGTGAATTAAGTTACCTAAAAGACATCTGCTTATGACCAGATGCCTCTCAATGTTATCAATATTGTTTTTTGGAATATTTAAGAACTATTGTAATAATGTCATGTGAATAATGAAGTGCCTTAAAAACCTCTGAACTTCAGAGAGAGAGAGAGAGACATTTGCAATAAAGGCACCTAAGGGCTTCTAATCTCTCTGATTATAATAAATATATGAACTCTTGAATGTACTGATGTTTGTGACATCAAATGAATAGTAAAGTTTAGCATTCCTGAGCTACAATGTATTATAAAGTTTCCATAAAAAGATAGTATGTTTTTTTAACTACACTAAGTATTTTTAAATCCCCAGATTTCATTGAAAATTTCCCAAACAAATATACTAACCATTAAGGTTCACTGGAACAAAGGGATCTATTTGAAAGACTAGAAGAAATTTGAATTAATACTGTGGAATATCTATAGTGCCAAACTTTAAATTATTTTAGACTTTTAGATGTATGTTTGCCTTTGCTTAGGGCATGGATAATTTGTCTGATTTACTTGATTTAAATGAGACTAGATTACTACGTAATGCTGTAACTCAATCATTATGCAGTCATCCAGGGTGAAAGTGAAATATTCAGAAACATTTTCACATATGTAATCTGTATAAACCATAAGGTTACGATTAAGAAATCTTAGGAATATGTATGACTATGGCAGAAGCAGTACGGTCAGCCCCTTTATCTTCTTGCTAGAGACAAAAATCCTCAAGGATAGAAGATTGCCTGTTTATTATTTTAGGAGTCAAAAAAGTTAATATTTCTACTTTAAAGGTACTGAATTTTTAAAAAATGACTTACAAGGCATAAGTAAATGTAACGATATGCTATTTCACTCCGAACTCGCATCACCAAAAGTACCTAAATTAGGAGGATTTCACACCAGTTCTAGCGTGTTGTTTTGCCTTCAGAGCTGTCGGTATGTCATGTAGAGTCATTTTTCACTCATTCCATTTTTTTTAATGGAATGAACATATCACAGGAATATGTCTATTCTCTGTAGATTCTGCAGTACAAATAAAGTCACCCAACTTCCACAAAATGTCACACCTCACATCACCCACTGCACAAGTTAAATGTAAATTTTCCATCTGGCCTTTAATAAGGACTTAAATTCAAGTCCTTAAAGACTTTTTCATTGGTTCTTATTGTAACTGTTTAACTTATATTCCCACAAACTTCTTTCAGTTTAGATACTGATCTATTTGCATAGATTGTTAGAGAACTTAGTAAAACATTTCTTACTAGATTTTTGGTAGTTCCTTTATGTTTTGCTATGTTTGTTTCATCCAAAGTCTCACATTAGTTTCCTTTCTTAGAGATGTTCAAAATCATAGTGACCTATTTTATTAAATGAACAAATACATATTAAGCACTACCATATGAAAGTCAGTTTGTTAGATGTTATGGAAAACAAGAGATAAATCAATCCTGGTCTTGGACTTTACAATCTAGGGGAAGCATGTATATGAATAATTCTTAATTCCTGCAAAAGGAGACAAAAATCTCCATGATGAAAGAATCCAGTGGGAAATGGAGAGATTATTTCCAATAGTAGAATTCTAGAGGAAAGTTAATGTTTCCACAGGTGACAAAAATATTCTATGGAGAGGGAATTCCCATTATTGGCAAGCAGTGTCAGTTTCACTGGGATTTCTGGGAGCTGTGGCCTAGTAAAGTATCTGGTGCAGTGTCCTCAATCCAAAATCAAAACAACACATTTCTAAGAGTACTCCATTTATTTTGGAAAAACATTCTTCACTGAGTTTTCAATTTCTTTCTCTGTAAAGTACGTCTTTTCTAATCTATATTCATGAGAAGTTCTATAACTCTTAGTAACAAATGGAATAATGTACAAAAAAGCACTTTGAAAATTACTATTCAAAGTAGCAGGCTTTTTTTGTCAACCTCTTCATGTATATTTAAGATATTGTTACGGATTTTTGAGTGAAAATTCTTGAGAAATATAAAATGTAAATGTATTACTGATGCATCACTACACTTTATAAGAAGAACGCCCCTATTCTAAGGAGATGCTAGAAAATGGACCGACTGTGAAAGTCAGAGAAATGGTTACCCTCAGATTTCAGGCCCTAACTAGTTACAAAGAGGCAAGGGGCGACCCTTAGATTATTCTTTTTTTCTTCAGAAACCATTAAGTACTCCAAAAGAAAAAATAAAAATAAAGAGTTATAAGTCAAGCATCATCTATTTCCTCCCCAGCCTATGTATGAGGTAAGGGATGAAGAGAAAAAATTTTGCCATTTGATACTAAAAAAATAGTCAACTTATTTTTAACAGCAAAATATGAAGCATGATTTAAAAGAACCTCAACATAAACAAATCAGAGTCCAAGGAGATTAATGCTTTCTGATGCTCAGATCATTCTTATGAACCATATGACTACACTCTTAGCTATATAAATAAAGTTCTCTCTCCTTGGGCTGCTTAACTGCTCTAAATCACAATGTTCTACCTTTTCAATGGAAAACAATTTAAATTTCTCTTGCATTTTCCTGTTAAAATCATAATTCTTCCTTAAAAATCATGGACTATTCTAATGAGTTACTGATAAATTACCACCTTAATAATTAGAATTCATATAAATCAAAATATAAAATTATCTTTTATATTTTATTGGTAATCTCAGAAGAAGTAGTTTCCTACTATTAAAAAAATGCAGGCTGACAATAAATTGAAATCTCTAAAAGATAATCACAATATAATAAAAATCACATTAAAAAGGAAAATGTGAAGACTGTAAACACACTCAGATTCACATCAGTCATATTTGTGAACTCCTGAAAAATCTAAAGTCCTGAACATAGCAAAGTGCAGCTGGCCAAAGAGAAGATAATTTGAGGTTTTCTCTTTATTCACTCAAAGATGATCACATGATATACTCCCATTTTCCATAGAAACTACTTCATTAAGCAAACTATTTACATATTAACAAGTTTTCATCAAATATTAACTTTGAACACATTAGAGACCATTTAAATCTAAGGAATACAATAAAACATAAAATAATACAGTTATGGTGACATAATTAGTGACACTTTGTAAAAAGCAATTTCACTTCACATTACATATTCCAGAGGAAACGGGTTTAGAAAGGAATTTAAAAGGGACACATTTTACCTGAAAACTATAAACTGATTGACTTTTTAGAAATTTCCTCACACTTCACAGAATGATATATTCTCATTTAGGCAACACTAAATGCACTGAGAAATTCAAATGCTATTTTTATAATTTTCAAGAAAGAACAGTAAAGGAAAGGTCAGCAATAATAATGCCTTGCAGTTTAGGTTAAAAGAGTTATGTAGTTGTCAATGTTCTTTCTATGTAATCCTGAAGGAGACAAATGTGGGCATATTCACTGAAAATAAGTGAGCAGTGATAATTGCTCTTCCACTTTATTTCAAAGTTCATTTGTGAGCTGTTTGACAAAAACATAGGACTTTCAAGTCAACTACTGTAGGAAGAAATAAAGCCATATTTCTAATCCTTTAGGATGCAAACATAGTAGAGAGGACCCCTGTTGAAATCTCAAAGAAATTTAACTTCATGTTAACAAAATCAAATTTGACCAAATTCATATACTTTGTGTAGCCTTACTTTTAAAAAGCTTTACCTTTAATAATAAAGGACCCCACCTCACTGCTGGAGCTTTGGTTCTGCCTTAAGTTAACACTTATTTCCTTTTTTATTCTTAACTTCATTTCTAACCTAGAGCATTAGCTTCATATTTTTCCTTCTGTAAGCTTTAAACTAATGCTGTTAATTATAATAGCTGGCTATGTCTACTAAGTTATCCAAAGTAATCTAAAACATTTGAGATCCACCTGATCTTGTCTCCATAAAGGCAGAAAATGGGTCAATGCAAAAATTTCTTTGGAGACATACAAGCATTTTGTTCCTAATTTCACTGACACTGAGTTTCTATGCAGTAGGACTTTTCCTTTCCTCATAATTGTCTGGGGAGAGGGGTATGACTCTTGTGCTTTATGTTACCACAGTAAAAGGAATTCTGGTTCACTGGTCTTTTTGCTCTGCGGTACCTGCAAAGCCAAGTCATTGTAGTATTACAAGGGTGAGCTTACTTCCAAACTAGACATTTTAAACATTTCAAACACAGTACTTGAATTTTCAGCTTATTTAATGGAAATGCAACATCATGATGCAAGGAGATTCATAATTAGCAAAAATGTAAGATATGTTTTTACATTCCAAGTTCATTTTCATTAGCATATGAAAATATATATTAGTCAACAGAATAGATACCAATTCAAGATCCTGCAGGACTTATTGTCCCCATTGATCATGAATGAAAGGCATTAGAATGAGTGGCCACCTTGCATCCACAAGGATGAGCAGTTTTGCTCTTCATTTCTGCACCTAGACTTAGGCTGTTTTATTTATTTTGTCTCCATTTTTATAACTCAGATGTCTCGATGGCTTCTTCACATTTGTAAATCAATAAAGTACCTCAAATAATACTGTACTTTTTTTTTTAATTTGATTCCTGATACCCTCTGTTGGTTGACAGTTATATGTACTCTTCTCATTTGAAATGTTTATAATATAGATAAGGTACACAAGTAATAAAAGGCATAGACCCATATCAGTGATCCACTAGAAATATTTACCTTGGCATTTAAGTCAATGTTAATTTTGACATCTATTATCCCCAGCCCATAATAGCAACTTTCTTTTTCTCTGTGCTCCTAGATAGTGTATTTTCTACTCCATGGCCACTTAAAGTCTCTGCATAAACACTTAAGTATCCTCTAGACTATACAGCTGATTTTAAGACCTTTGGTGACAAATGGTGCCAGTCCTGAGCCCACTTGCCCCCAATCTGTTCTCTCTTCCCCTGCTCCATTCTTCATGGAGCCTCTTCTGGGGCCTCTCCCAGGATCCCTTGTCAGTTGGCTCTGGCTTCGTTGAACAATGAAGACACTGGTGGGATTTTGGAGGGCAGTGGGAAGGGAAAAACAGTTATTCTCGCCTTCATCTGTGCTGGGCAGTGTATTCAACTGTGGCTTCTCTGTGGTTCAATCTTGTTCTGACTGGTCCGTTGTGGTTCCAGCTTTGAAAGGATGACTTCTGTTCTCTAGCAGTACCATCTTTCATCCCTCCAATCTAAGGGTGCAGTAGCTTCCTGAAATTGCTAATCTCTGGGTTATTTCATCCTCCCTTTATAACTTCCCCAAATCCATATCACCCTTGTAACTAATTCCCAGAATTAAGTGCCCTGTTACAAATGTTTTAACTGTTGTTGTTTTTTTTTTCCTGGTTAGACTCTGATATACCAAACTTACAAATTATTACAGTCATATAAAATGGTATGGATGGCATTGTTTTGATCACATTTTATATATCAAAATATTAATATTTGGAAATATTAATCAAATTTCTTAAATCATAGTTGATGATAATTGGTGGAAATTGAATTTGAATTCAGAAAGGTCAGTTGCTTTAGCCAGTGTTTTTAAACACAGAGCCTGGGTTTTGTATGGTAATTTGTATATACATTAGATAAATAGCTAAACTTTTCCTTACTGGAGCAAAGCCTTGAATGATTATAGTATACAGCTAAAAGGACCTAGTATTCCTTCACTTGTGAGAAGGCCTTCTGAGTGACAAAATGTAACATGTTTTTGAACATGAGAGGGTTCTGTGCTGTGGATAGACTCTGAGGGCAAGGGTGAGAACAGGGAGACCTGCTAGGAAGATATGTAATAACCCAGGCAAAATCTCCTGGTGGCCTGGCTCAGGATAATGGTATTGGGGTGATGATTAAGTATGCAGATTCTGTATGTATTTTGAAAATAGAGCCAACAGAATTTTTGGATGAATTAAATATGATATTGGAGAGAAAGAACTATTGCCGTCAGCTGAGATGAAGAAGACTGTGGGAGAAACGTATTTGTAGGGGGGCCATAAGTCTAGTTCTACATATTTTATGTTATATTTTTACCAAGTATATTATGCTATCATGAAAACTAGCTTCCAGGTGATGGAAATGTGGCTATCACGTAAACACTCACATGTATGATTGTAACCTAAGGAATTCAGAGAGAATTTAACCCAATTTAGTGAACCATCGGGAAAAATGACGTTATTTGAAAAAGTCAAATTCAGGAAAGCAGCAAAATGATCAAGGATGCATGGCAAGTCTTGGGTAATGTCACCGTGAAAGTTTTCGAAGGAAAAGGAAGTCCTGGGATGTAGGCCTTCCCCAGCACTGGACATGCACAGCATCCCTCTTGCCTCACAGACATGAAAGCTCAACCAAACTTATGGTTCAGTGCAAATTAGAGATTTACATAGTTTATAATAAAGCATAACTTATTTTAGATGCTCAGCCTAACTTGTGTGTACATGTCTATTTTCTGCTCATTGGCTGTTAATCTAGAAAGCAGATTTTTGCCGTCTTCCTACCATTTGCCCCATTGTTGTTCTAAGCCAAGTTCTCAAATAGACAGGCAATCCCTTAAATACTGAGGTGAGTTTGCCAAGGGGTTTAGTGTAAAAATGAGTTCATATATAGTATATGACAGTCCATAAAAATGAAACCGGAGCAAAAAGAAAAAAATAGTGTATAAGGAATACATTGCACATGGCAATCATAAATCCAAGTTCAGGGCTTGTATTCCAGACACACAGAATTGCAGTTCTATGTATAATTGAAGCTGAAGTTTCATTATAGCTCTTTCTCAAAGACTGCACTTTCTAAATTAACTATAGATTTCACGTTTGTTGGCAGTCCAAAGGAAACTCTTTTTACAAGTTGCCTCCTTTTACTTTGATGCTTATGAGTGTTTGTAATAGTAATATTTTAAAATTGGATTAGTATTTTGATATTTAAATGTAAACTCAGAAACAAATAGTATCAACATTTTAAAGCAAACTAGGTAAGTGTTTTCATTTGATGAACGATTGTATTTGGAATAAGGAACAGTTCATTCACTTGCTAATATAAAGAAGGACTTGCTTTGCTTTTACAGTTTGAGAACACAAAGTTATAACATAAACAGAATATATTTCTCTTTAATCATCTTTATCTACATTTCTAGAACAAATGATTGTCACAAAAGCTAGAAATTATTTCCAGCTGTTTTTCCAATGTGGGAAATGGAATTCATGTAGAGGGTGTTAATTTCCACTAGAAGCCCAGATGATCGGTAGAAAATTTCCCTACATTGCTGTTTGGAGGAGAAAACCCAGGTGTACTTCATTTTATGCATGGGCATTTAATTCCCTAAAGAAAACACCAAATAGGGACTTGTATCTGCAAGTTTATGACCATTCATGTATCACTCATTGATTGACATATATAGCAATGATTTGATAGTTTGCTATTCAGACACTATTCTAATATTGCTTATACCACAATGGCAAATAAGTTAACAGTATCAACTCTTATAGTCTAGAAATAACAGAAAAAAATAATAAAAATAATTTTAAGAACTCAGTAAAAATTAATTAAAAAAATAAACAAATGGGACCTAAAGAAACTTAAAAGGTTTTGCACAGCAAAGGAAACCATAAACCAGACAAAAAGACAACCCTCAGAATGGGAGAAAATATTTCCAAATGAAGCAACTGACAAAGGATTAATCTCCAAAATTTACAAGCAGCTCATGCAGCTCAATATCAAAAAAACAAACAACCCAATCCAAAAATGGGCAGAAGACCTAAATAGGTATTTCTCCAAAGAAGATATACAGATTGTCAACAAACACATGAAAGAATGATCAGCATCATTAATCATTAGAGAAATGCAAATCAAAACTACAATGAGATATCATCTCACACCAGTCAGAATGGCCATCATCAAAAAATCTACAAACAATAAATGCTGGAGAGGGTGTGGAGAAAAGGGAACCCTCTCACAGTGTTGATGGGAATGTAAATTGATACAGCCACTATGGAGAACAGTATGGAGGTTCCTTAAAAATCTACAAATCGAACTACCATATGACCCAGCAATCCCACTCCTGGGCATATACCCTGAGAAAACCATAATTCAAAAAGAGTCATGTACCACAATGTTCACTGCAGCTCTATTTACAATAGCCAGGACATGGAAGTAACATAAGTGTCCATCATCAGATGAATGGATAAAGAAGATGTGGCACATATATACAATGGAATATCACTCAGCCATAAAAAGGAGCGAAACTGAGTTATTTGTAGTGAGGTGGATGGACCTAGAGACTGTCATACAGAGTGAAGTAAGCCAGAAAGAGAAAAACAAATACCATATGCTAACACATATATATGGAATCTTAAAAAAAAAAAGAAAGAGAAAATGGTCAGAACAACCTAGGGGCAAGACAGGAATAAAGATGCAGACCTACTAGAGAATGGACTTGAGAGATACAGGTAGGGGGAAGAGTAAGCTGGGACGAAGTGAGAGAGTGGCATGGACATATATCCACTACCAAATGTAAAATAGCTAGTGGGAAGCAGCCACATAGAACAGGGAGATCAGCTCGGTGCTTTGTGTCCACCTAGAGGGGTGGGATAGGGAGGGTGGGAGGGAGATGCAAGAGGGAGGAGATATGGGGATATATGTATATGTATAGCTGATTCACTTTGTTATACAGCAGAAGCTAACACACCATTGTAAAGCAATTATACTCCAATAAAGATGTTAAAAAAAATTAATTACACTAGTACTTCTGGTAAAGATCATGGCAGTTTATGAAAGCCTAGTAAGTATTATTCTTCCTCCATGAAATGAACATACAATAAACAATTTAAAATATATTTGCAGTTATCAAACAACGAAAGGGATCAATCTGATGCCATGAACCTCAAAAGATGGTGAAAAATGGATAAAAAAGGTAAAATGTAGAGATTATGTTATTGCTTCTAACTTACTCCCCATGCTCCCCTGCTTAAAGATACAGTGGTTAAGAAATATAGGTAGAATATAATATACGTGGTCCACAAGAGTTAGTTCAGATGAGAAGTCAAACAGTCTCTGAAGAAAGTCAAGCAACAGCTAAACAAAATATATCAGTACAAAGACAAAATCTGGGCAAAATTCTCTATATCATCCAAAGAAAATGAAATGACATAGGAAATATGCAAATGTACTGAAGAATTAAAATATATATATATCTAATAACAATTCAATCTAGAAAAATGTAAGAAGGAATAGAAGTTGTGATTGAAACTCTGTACTACTGTTGGAATGGATTCCTACTCTCTTTCTCGAGGGAAGCTCTCTGGCCCTGTATATTTGAAACAGGAACAATAAACCAAGAGGAAATAATGAAATGGAAATTCTGATGCAGACGTAAGTCCAGAGATAAACACAGTGAAAGCAGGTAATAGTTGTACAATTCAGATAATCCAACATCCGGATAGTTTGTCTCCCTGAAGTAGAGAACTCAACAAATAGAATGAGAAATTATACGAAAAAAATGTCTGAAATGAAGGAAGACAGCATCTGTGGACGGGGTGGCGTGCTGTTTTCCAGGAAAAGCTTGATCTAGTACAGCTAACAATGAGTCATATCCAAATTATATTACTGAAAATCAGGATAAAGAAAGGATTGTAGTCATCCTGGGAGATAAATAAACACACAAGAAGAAAAAAAATAAGGCTTATTTGAGACTTCCCTTCATAGCATTCAATACCAGAAGATAATAAATCCATGTCTACAAAGTTCTGAGAGAAATAAAAAGGGGCCCAAGACTTTCTGGACACTGACCAGATACTACTCAATTATAAAAGCAAGAGAGAGATTTTATCAAATATGAAATTACTCAGGTAACACAATACCTGTGATTCTCCTGTGAAAAATGAATCCCCAAATGTCAGACCCAGTCAACAAATGAACCAAAATATAAAATCGGGGGCTTCCCTGGTGGCGCAGTGGTTGAGAGTCCATCTGCCGATGCAGGGGACATGGGTTCGTGCCCCGGTCCGGGAAGATCCCACATGCCGCGGAGCGGCTGGGCCCGTGAGCCATGGCCGCTGAGCCTGCGCGTCCGGAGCCTGTGCTCCGCAACGGGAGAGGCCACAACAGTGAAAGGCCCGCGTACAGAAAAAAAAAAAAAAAAAGTAAAATCGGCAATGAAGATGCTGACAAGGGGAATCAAAAGTAAGCATTCTTATGCTTACAGAACTGAAATAAATGGCTTAAACCAGAACAATGAAATATAGTAATATGATTTGTACAACTTCATGAGAAAAGGAGAAAGTGTGAAAATTACAATGTATTTCCATTGTATTATCCTGTGTCAAAAGTAGGAACAAAATTATGGAAAGACCAAGCATACGAACCACTAGATCAATCATAGAGGGTTTACTCATCTATAGAATACTGAAGAAAGTCAGCAAAATGGGAGTACACAAAGGAGAGATCAACATGTTCTAGAGTCAATGGAAAAACAAAAATCTACACCTCAAAATCTTCACAAGGTTTTGTCAATAGTAATTTCTGGTTAAGTGTGAGGCACTTCAGATGTTTTCCATCCCCCTCTTAGCACTGCCCGTGTACATAGTCTTAAATACCTAAGCCTCAAATAATATTAAGCTAGTTGATACGCACTAGGGACCATCTCTTTTGGGCCAAGTGTTCCACATCAATCTTAGAACTTACATAATATAAAATACAATAATAAGGTGAGATCCCATGTACACAGCATTAGCTCTGATCCCATTTATCACCCTTTCCAGGTTTACACAGCCTGATGTAGGTACGTTCCTTAACTCAGGGCTGTGGAGCAAGAATGAGGATCAGTTACCCAGATGTCTCAGGCAGCAGTGTTTATAGGTCTGTTAATAAGCTCTATCCTGCATCTAATCACCTCATCATTTACAGCCAGAGTAAATCGATGCTGTGAAAAACTGAACCATGTTGAATTTTTTTTAAAGAACATGACTCAACCTTATAGTGTGTTTCATAAATCCTTAATCTTTGCCTGATCTGTTGCAAATAACATGATGAAGAAACATCTATCTGAAGAACAACAATGCCTTTGATTGTCCTGTTTCTGTTTCTTTTGTTTAATTCAAATGAAGTTGAATGTTTACTAATAGAGTTTATGTACTATCACCCCATTTTAATAAAACAATCTACGGGTAGACTGTATCTGCAATTTACCCATATTTAATCCGTATTTCTGCATGAAGTAGAGAGGATGTGGAATGGCATTACCTAATGTTAAATGACTACTGTTTCTGGGTGTTTTGGTTATGATGGCCAAATGCTACATCGTAAGTTAGAGAGTTTATTAGAGTGTGACTCAGATTCATATACTTTTACTTCTGTGTAATTGGTCATCATGCCTCCTTAAGGCTCTTCTTGGCTGTGACATTTTCTCAGGCTTTTCTTATTTTTAACCATATTGAGAGTTTTGGGAAGTACTTATCAGAAGTTTTGTAAATTGTCCCTCAGTTAGTATTTGGCAGATGTTTTATCTTCTGATTCGACTGGAGTTATATGTGTTTTGGGAGGAAGACCACAGAAGGGAGGTGCCATTTCATCATATCACATTAAGCATTCTTACTATCAGAATGACATCACTGTTGCTGTTGACCTTGATCACCTGGATGAGATAGTGTGGGTTAGGTTTCTCCACTGTAAAATGACTCTGTTCCCCTCTCCCCATTTTTCCATACTCTACTCTTTGGAAGCAATGAATTAGTTTTTAAACATTTTGTCCCTTTCATATATATGTGACAGAAAATAATTAGTAAAGTTTAATAATTAAGTATTTTGAAGATATTTGAAGAGATTTTTAAAAAATGATACATTTGCTGGAAAATAAACTATAATAATTAGCTAATTCTTATTGAGCATTTACTATTGGTAAACACTGTAAATGAATTATATAATCATCCATCTAACTATGAGAGAAGTATTGTCCCCGTTTTATAGATATATAAGGAACTGACTCCAAAAGAAGCTTTTTTTGCTCAGGGCCACACAATAGTAAGTGGTATAGCTATTTTTCGAATCCAGGCTCCCATGTGATTCGAAGACATAATTTATATCACTACACAATAATGCCACCTAAGAGTTGATTTTCAAAAGAAAAAATCTCTAATATCCATGCTATAGTATCTAGACATTAAGCTTTAGGGAAATATCAGAGGTTATGGGACCTCCTTTCAGCATTTTAAACCTAGTTAGTTACTATCTATTAAACATTTTTATTATTAGGATTTTGTTGCTAAATGAACTAACTTGGCTCCTTTGTCCTAACTGACTTTAATTCTGCTGGCATAAACTTCTTTTCAAGGTTATGTTAATGATGTTTCTGAACTCCATAGAACAAATAACACCATGTAATATAATATCATCAATAAATGAGTCTACTATTTATTCTATCAGTAAAGCTGAGTATGAAGCATTATTTAGTCTCTTTTATGCCAAAATAAATGAATAGTGCAGTTCTTTCCTCCCTGTTATTTGAATATACAAGTCAGCTTTTAGTAAAGAAAATGCATAAAAAGAAAAGAAATTAACATTAATGCTGACATTTAAATAACTGATATGTCAGGGTAAAAGACTGAGTGAAAAAAATCAGTAAAGGATATAATTACATTTCACAAATTCTCAACAGAGGTTTTGAGTTAATTTTTCTTTTTAGTAGCCAAAACCCCTAATAAGATAAATAGAATGAAATATAAAGAAACACCTGATAAAATTGTTATAGATGTCAATCATTTTTGGAAAAATCTGCCACGGATATCAACATGCATGAAACAACCAAATTTCTCTACAGTACCAATTTTCAGTAAACAAACATGTCTGTGATTTAAAAAAAACCCTCTCAATTTGTTTTACAAACACTACAAATACCCCAAGAACTACTGTGAAAATGTTCCTATTAAGCATCTTTTAAAATGAGATTAAAAATTAGACTTAGAAAGGCTACTTAATTTGACTGATGTCACACAGAAAATCTGACATTGAAATAGGACCCCAAATTCTCATTTATATTCTCCATGCAAGGTAATAATGTCTCTGAACAGAGACAGACTGATATTTTTTTAAAAGCCTCACTTTTTGTAGTACTTAAATTCATATTGTAAGTTGGCAATGGTGGTTAGCATTTGAGTAGATAGAAGGCTTGTAGCCTTAGGTCTTCATTAATGTTATAGGTCAGTAGATTTAAAATTAAAAGTTGAGCTTAGATTTTCATTTATGTAACCAGTAAAAAGTTGTTTGTCAGTATAGAAAGTCAATAAGAACTAGAAATAAACCTTAACTTTCACTCATTTTTCATAAAGCACACATTTTTATTCCCTTAAGTCCAGGGCCTTTGCAGCCACTACAAAGATTACAGGCCACAGAATGCTGTAAATTACTAAAAAATTAACATTTCATCCTTGGTTGAATATTGTTATTGCCTCTGTATTTACATTGTGCAGCGTATATAGATATAAATTATCTATTTTTCCATTAAACAAAATCATAACTAACATGTAGAGGTATGGAATTGGCTTCTTCTCTATTCTTACTCTCTTTATAAGATATGATGTCTTCATTCTAGCTTTGCTAGCTTTGGGTAACAGCAGGTTTTGTTTGTAAAATGAAACAGCACCACCTTGTATCCTGAAGTAAAGCTACAGCTTCTCTAAAATCTCAGAACTTTCAGATCTGTGTTTCAAATATAAGTACTGATGACTACATTATGAAGCAATGAAATTTAATCACAGGCCTGCTCTGTGCTAGGTTCTACTGTATTATTACTAAATCATTAAATTAATGCTACCATAATTAATGCTCCCAGAATTACTTTTTCTCTTACTATCAAAACTTACTCTGATATAATCAAATGTAGAAAATGTTATACGTTTGTGAGATAGATATCAAATGGCAAATAGCCTACAATACCTCACAAAATGATGATTGGACTGAATGTAAGATCCCCTCTAACCTTGTTATTTTATGACTTCATCAGTCTTTATGTACATACAAAATAGGGCACAGTTCCTAACCTATACTGTAATGCTTTAGGTAGCTCTTAGTCTCACAAAAGTACATAGACAAATGCTCTGATGTGATACAAAAATATTGATACAAAGTAATTTACCTAATTATAATCATTGGAATTTCCCCAGCACAAATCTATGGCATTTCTTTATGCTGTTGTTGTTCTTACTGGTTTCTTTTTCAAAGTTTTATTTTTCAAAATATACAGTTTATAGGCCCCTTTATTCCACTCTCCAGAAAAGACCTTTGGCATTTCTTTAGCATACTTATAAATAGATTTGACTGAGCATAAAAATGATTCTAGACAAATATGGGCATGGATGTTGAAAGTCTTCACCAGGATCATAAAGTGGTATTTAGTCAGTTCCTTGTACAGGTGGAAAATCAAAGTTCATAATTGTTTGTGACTTAGTAAAATTGTGATGTACATCACAATCCACATTAGTCTTTTAAAATATTCCTTTAAATTTGCATATATATTGTGATACAAATCTTATTTAACAAGATTTTCTGCTGTCTACACCATTGCGTATTTCAAACAAATCTAATTCATAATTCATTGCAAATATGAAGAATATTTAATACATATTTGCACAACCTCTAAACTTTCTGAAAGCTAGCATATGAATTTGTGATTGCCAGAGTAATGTTTGCATTATGATTTCTAGATCAATAGCTCCATAACCTCTTTAAATTGTTGGCCAGAAATACAATAATGTTAAAGGTGGAATGAGATATCTTATTTTTCTCCTTGCCAACACAATATTACACTCACAGATGTACAGTTGTCCAGTAAGGCTGACCTGTATTTTGGGTTTTAAGAGCCAATTCCATGCCGTAAAATCAAATTATATTATAGGAATACTTAAGGCCAGCCAGGTGCCTGGAATTTTACTTCCTATCCCTTTGATTGTTTCATAATCAAATCTTCTATAAGAAAGGTTCACTTGTCACATTCCTTTCTGCATTAGAAGGGTCTGTTTGCATTTCTCTTCTACTAGACTATCAACTATCAGAAGGCTTGCATTTTATCTGTCTTATTGTTTTAATACACGTGCCTATACCAGTCAATCGTACATAAGAGGTGCATGATAAAAATATCTCTATAATTAAATACCTTTTCTCACATAACTGATAGAATGAAGGGTATATGGTATATAAAAGTTTGCAAAGATGGAGTTCCAATGTGCACTCATACTCATGACTAGCAGCAGTGATAATATGAAATACTTAATGAAAGGGGCAGGTAAGAATATCTTTCCTTATAGTTCCAAGTAGCCAACAGGTAAACTATTTGCATTTCATGCATTTATTATCTGTTTTATCAATTTTAAGGACGATATGAATGCGACTTAAATTTATCAGAATTTGAAAGAGTGGGGATTAGGTTATGGAAACCCACTTTCTGTAGCATATGGTGTAGTTGTAACCCATTCAGAGGTTACACACATTGTGTTTCAAACTCAAGGGTATTTTCAAACTCTGTTGCTCTTGTTTTGATCTTCTGAGTTAGTTTAAGCTATAAGTTAATGCCTACTTTATCAAAAAGGAGTTCAATAACTATTTGTTAAATGAATCTTTTCTATATAAAGTATATAATAAAATAAAATATACATGTATACAGGTATTTAAGCAAATATGGAGTTAAAAGTTATGTAATTACAATAACCTTGATATAAGAAAAATTTTGCAACTGTTATCTATTGCTTACATGTATGAAGTTATTAGTAATACTGTGCAGATAAGTTATCCAGGATTTTAGCTGGACAGGAGTTTTTAAAATATGTCTGGAAACTGGGAAAATGTTTTAGGAGTAGTAAATGCCTTTTAGAATCCATCAGACCTCCAAGTTCCCAGCATGTTCATTCTTCCATAATGCTAGACAACTGCTCAGTTCCCATCTGTTGTGAATCTTCTTTTGACCAGGTTTTGATCTCTATTTCCTTGACACAATTGATAGAAATAATCAACCCCTAGATTATACAACTAATTCCAAGTTGTATAATCTGGAAGTTGAAAAATAAGATGGCGATAAAATATTAAATTAACAAATTCACTTAACCATTTCATTTCATTAAATATGAAACTAAAATTAGATAATATATTCAATAATTATGATTTAAAGTTGAACATATGGTATATTCAGGAAATAATATTTTGAAATATTCCAAACTTATGATTTCTAGGAAATGAAGGAAAGAAAATTGGAGAATATTTAGAGGATGGGGTTGATTCAAAATTGAGGTTAAATCAAATGTGAATTACATTATCAAACTCTAAAGAGAATAGGGGATGGAATATGCTTGCTTTGACCTTTAAGTTATTAACTGTGAATTAAGCTGAATTACTTCAAATCAGGTGTTGGGGAAGAGAGAGAACAGGAGGAAGCAGAATTTAGTGACTAATTTCATCATAATTATTACTTGTAGTAAGGAACCAATAGATTATAACTAAAACAGGAGGATTAGGATGCCGTGGAAAGGTAATGAGTATAAAGGCAACCACAAGAACAAAAGCGCCAAAATATTGAAAAAGAGACATCTGCTTATGTTAAAAACAGAAAAATAAATACACAGTGGAAGAATAAGTCAAACATTAAGGGGGGAAAAGTGGTTGCCCCTCAGAGGAGAGAGGAAATAGCATGGAGGGTCAAGCCCAGATCCTAGACTTCTTTAAATATGCCTTGTATGTAGATGTGACTTTGGAAATCTATAAACATTTTACATTAACCTTTAGAATTACATTTTAAAATAAATTTTTGAAAATAAAAAAAGAAACAAATGAACCTAGATGTGTATTCAGTTGGTGATATAAAGAGAGGAAATATTAAGTGACATTAAAGCATAGTAATTTGACTATATATCCCAGAGGAATACATTTTAAGGACAAAAAGAACTGCAAAAGAAAATCTTAAACATTTAAGCAAGGATATTTTTGTTTTAGTGCTCATATTTTATACTGATATATTTGTGCGATGTGGGATAAAGCAAATGAATACTAATTTTTTATTTTAATTCTAACAGTCTCAGAGTTATTGAGAACTGAAATTCTCAGCACAAATATGAGAGAAACATATATAATGTGAAAGAGATTAAGTAAAAACCCTGGAGGCCCTGAATTTGAATGGAATGCATGCATATGAGCTCATGAGAAATTTTAATAAAAATATCTTTAAGAAAATATCTTTGAGAAAAAATAAATGTTTCCTGTATGTTTCCAAGGAAAAAAAGCTTAGAAACAATAACCATTAGCAATGAATCTAAATTGGCCTTAAATATATACCTTATAAATATAAATATATAAATATATATTTCATATGTATACATGTAGATATATACATGCGTATGTATATATTTTTTCTCTAATTGGAAGGAACCAGGGCTTCTTGTAGAAAACACTGGGGCAAGAGACATTCAAGATGAAATGGACTATATTGCCATATCAGAGAGTACAGAATCTTTCCAAGATGTTGAGTGATGTGTCACATGACTCAGGAGGCATCTTAAAAAGGAATCCTCTTGGCCAAAATTTGGAAATGTTGAGTGTCAGTATTAACTGCAATAGACTGAAATATACAAAATGTGTTTAAAACCATGAGTTCATAATAAGACTAAAAAACAAAACAAGGGCTTCCCTGGTGGCGCAGTGGTTGAGAGTCCGCCTGCCGATGCAGGGGACACAGGTTCGTGCCCCAGTGCTGGAAGATCCCACATGCCGCGGAGCGGCTGGGCCCGTGAGCCATGGCCGCTGAGCGTGCGCGTCCAGAGCCTGTGCTCCACAACGGGACAGGCCACAACAGTGAGAGGCCCGCATACAGAAAAAAAAAAAAAAAAAGAAAAAGAAATACCATACACCAGTTGCTTACAGTTAAAGGATGCTTTTCATTATTTTGAAGCTGATAAAAAAGGAAAGAATTAAGCATTTATCCCATCTTTCCCATAGTATCTATTCCCCTGAGTAACCAAATACTAGATGACTAGACAAAGGAATCTTTTATTTAGAGAAATATTCCATCTAATAGACAAATTAGTGATGATTTAATTAGAATGGCTTTTTTTTTGATCTGAATTAGTGGATCTATTCAGTTATCATATACAACTGCTATTGTCATAAATACAGACATCCAGATATTAGGTGCATCCTGAGGGAAAAATAGAACACCACACGTATAGTAGCCATGCCAAATAAAACAAAATAAATAACAACAAAAACACACACAAACACACAGATATGGGGCATAAATCTAACCAAACCTCTAAATCCTACTTCCTATTTATAGGAAATACAACGGACAGAAAAACATATTAAACAATGCCATTAAGATGTACTCAACAAAATCCAAAATGTGGGAAACTAGTAGGCAAAGAGCTAGATTGCTTCAATCACCAATTGTAACAAAACGGTGTAGAGATAGAAAGCGAGAGAACCTGCAGTATAAAAGAGACTTGATTATATCCTATTCCATAAGCAATCTACAAAAAGAAAAAATGTAAATTATATGAGACAAGTGAATATTTGAACACTGACTAGATACTTCACAATATTAAGGAATCATTATTCATGTATTTAGGTGTGTTAATGATTTTGTTTATTTTTGATTTTTATACTAGACTTTATTTTTTTAGAGAACTTTTAGGCTCTGGAAATTGCAGTGTTCCCATATACCCTGTGCTTCTCAGACACAGCCTACCCAGCTCTCAACATACCTTAACAGTGATACATTTTTTACAGTTGGTGTAAAAACATTGACCCATCATTATTATAAGTCTATAATTTACATTGGGATTCACTCTTGGTATTGTATATTCCATGGGTTTTGGCAAATGTAGAATGACATCTATGCACCATTAGAGTATTGTACAGAATAGTTTGACTGTCCTAAAAGTCCTCTGTGTTCTGCCTGTTTATCCCACCACCTCCCAACCTGTGACAACCACTGATATTCTTACTGTCTCCATAATTTTGCTTTTTCCACAATTTCAAATAGTTGGAATCATACAGCATGCAGCCTTTTCAGGTTGGCTTTTTTCACTTTGTAAAGTGCATTTTAACTTTCTCTATGTCTTTTTATGACTTGATAACTCATTTCTTTTTAGTGCTGAATAGTAGTTCATCATCTGAAAGTAACACAGTTTATTTGTCCATCCACTTAGTGAAAGACATCTTGGTTGCTTCCAAGTTTTGGTAGCAATTATGAATAATTGCAGCTGTAAATAATTGTGAATAAAGCTGGCAATTATGAATAAAGCTGCTGTAAATAACTGTGTGCAGGTTTTTGCATGGACATAAGTTTTCAACTTATTTGAGTAAATACCAAAACGCAGGATTGCTTGATCTTATGGTAAGAGTATGTTTAGGTTTATAAGAAACCGCCAAACTGTCTTCAAACATGGCTGTACCATTGTGCATTCTCACCAGCAATGGATGAGAGTTCCTGTTCCTCCAAGTCCTTGCCAACAATTGCTGTTATCAGTGTTTTGGATTTTTGCCATTCTAATAGGTATATAGTGGAATCTCTGTTTTGTTTTAATTTGCAATTTTCTCGTGACATGATATTGAGAAGCTTTTCATAAGCTTATTTGCTATCTGTTTAGCTTCCTCGGTGAGGTGTCTATTCGGGTTTTTTGGTTCACTTATTAATTGGGTTATTTGTTGTTGTTTAAGTGTTCTTTTTATATTTGGATAGCAGCCCTTTATTATTTGTGTCTTTTGCAAATACTGTGTTTCAGCATGTGGCTTATCTTCTCTGTTGACGGTGTCTTTCCTGAGCAGAAGTTTTAAATTTTAATAAAGTCTTGCTTATCAGTTATTTCATAGACCTGAACTTTGGTGTTGTGTCTGTTAAGTCGTTGCCATGTCCAAGGTCATCTAGATTTTCTTCTACAAGTTTTATAGTTTTGTGTTTTACATTTAGGTCTAGTGTCCATTTTGAGTTAATTTTTATAAAGGGTGTCAGTTCTTTGTCTAGATTAATTTTTTTTTGCATGTGCCATGCAGGTGTTTCAGTACCATTTGTTGACAAGACTATCTTTGCTCTATTGTATTGCCTTTGCTCCTTTGTCAAAGATCAGTTGAGCATGTGTATGGGAGGGGGTCTGTTTCTGGGCTGTCTATTCTGTTTCATTGATCTCTTTGTCTGTTGTCTTTGCCAATACCACACTGTCTTGATTACTGGAGGTTTATAGTATGTATTAAAGTCAGATGATGCCAGTCCTCTGACTGTTCTGGTTTGGGTTTTTAAAAAGAAGTGCTGATACTATGTATTGGATTCTCTAACTTTGTTCTGGTTTTGTTTTTTTAAAAAAAGAGTAATGATCATAAGTATGGAGAAGGTATGGGCAGACAAAAACACATATACATTGCTGGTTAGACTACAAAGTGTTAAAACAGTTTCTAAGAGCAATTTGGTAAACATCTAGTAAAGTTCATATCTTCTAAACCAGATTCTGAAGTGTTTATAGGTAAAAAACTGGGCATACATGACATAATGTTTATTGTAACCCTATTACAGCAAAACAATTGTAAATAGAACCAATGCCTCTAACAGGGGATAAATAAGGTATGAAAGAGTTATCCATCACAAAAATGAATTTTATCTAAATTTATTAATGTAGATAAATATTAAAAACAAAAATGTATAAAAAGAAGTTGTGATAGGATTATTACATAATAAACATTAATACAAAATTTAAAGAATCATAAACAATACTACACTAATGAAAATACATAGTTAGTTAGTTTAGTTTTCTACTAAAATGTCTTTTAAAATATTGACAGCATGTCTCCCCTACTGTATCCCATCGTGGTGAGGCTGGGTGTCTATGTGTCTCTGATGAATATTGTTCTCCACATATCCTCCCTCTCTCAACTTCATATTTCTTTTATTCTTCTTCATCTTTGCCTCCTTCTTTAAAATGTACTCTTTTCCTATAACAAATCCTATGCATTTGAAGAAAAAGATCAAATTCAGTCTCCTCCATGAAACCTCTATTCATTTAAACTCATCTCTAATGTAACTGCTAAAATCTTAAAATCCATATTTTAGCACTTAGAATACATCCTATATCACAGTGTTTGTTTCCTGATTGTTTCATGAGATGTTTAAAGAAGAGACTTAGGAATGTTTATACAGTCAGTGAGCATTTTCTGTGAGAATATATAAATATGTAAAGACAACCTACCAGTAGCATCAAATTCACCAAGTGCTGACTACTGCTACTCAATCTGGAGTTTCTAGTGTGTGAAGTTCTAAGAACTAAACACTTTATGTCTCCAGTAAAATGTTGTTCTCTTCCTCTGTTTGAATTTTGTGTTATATGCCAAAGGAAAGATGACACGAAAAGTCAACTTTTGACTCACACGAGTGTTCAGATTTTTGGAATCTGAAAAAGGAATTTTAGGTAGAAGTTATATCTAAAAAGAAGTAGTTAAGGGCAAGAGAGATACCACATAAGAGGAGGTTAGATACTATTCTAATTTTCACAGAAGTTAAAAATGCATTTCAAAAACAATAAAATGGTAAACTTTGTGTATTAGGGCTAACTGTGTAAATTAAGAATAGAAATTAGTCAATGCTACCAGAGGGAATAAGAACACAAAGAAAATATTCTCCCAAGATATTTAATTTATTTGTTGATAGGAAATACTTCCGTTATGAAGTTTTATTTGATGAATCCCCAGAGCGCAAAAATATTGCCTATATCTAAACTTTCACTTACGGTATTTATTAAAAATGGCACCTGAAATAACTATCTATTGTTTACATTTATCTCCCTTAATAGAATGAAAACTTTTATCTTAGTATCTTGTAAAATGTTTAAACATCTTGCACAAAATAGGTGTACAAATAAGAAGTACTGAATAAGTAAAGAAATCAAAATAAAAGAATGAATGAATAAAATGCTTAGTAGCCTATTATGTTGAGAAAATCACATAGATACAGGGACTGTAAATTTAGTAAACAACTTGACTATATTTTTCAAAATATTCTCTTAAAAAGATAGACTTTACTTTAAAAAAAATAGACTCAACATTTACTTTTATCTAGGAATCTTGTTAAAATGCAAATGTTAATTCAGGAAGTTTGAGTGGGGCCTGAGATTCTACCTTTCTAATAAGTAACCCATTTCATCTTACAGCAAGATTTAAGAAACATATTTTCATGTTGGTTGTCTCTGCTATCATGACCCTCCCAACCCCTTTTATGATTCTGACCACTTGGAACTTAGTAGATCAAGCAATTCAGTGATTAAAACTCACACTTAAATGTCAGGCAGACTTAGGTTGGTGTCTCAGCTCTAAATATGGTGGAAAAGTTACTTCTTTAAGTTACTATATCTGAAATATACATACAATGAAAATGCCCACCTTTATAATATGTGTGAGGAATAAATAAGAAAAAAACCTGTATGGAAAATATTTAGACTCATGACTTGCTTATAATGATTAAAATAACATTAAAATTATAGTTATTAACTTAATAGTAGTAGGAATCATACTGATGGTAGCGATGGGAGCAGTGGTAGTGGCATTCATCAGTATAATGTAGGAAATACAAAATAAGCATATTTTGCCAAATCTTGGGACACTTTATTGACCTCATGATGCCCGCAAGTATCTTTTAACTTTCTATCCAGTGTCTCAGTCCAGCTCAGATAAAGTGTTTTATAACATTTTATATAAGGTTGGCAGCTCTCCCATACTCACAAATACATTTCAGAATTCAACCTTGATTTTCTCTCCCGCCATCACCAAAACAATTATGACTACTTAATAAAAAGCTAATGAAGGCATTTGCACTTTTACAGCACTTTCCCTCAAGAAAAGCTTCCAGAAACCAACTCTGGAGATTTGTAAAATTTAAAAATATGTTGGAAGCTTCCTTCAGAATTCTTTAGTTAGCTTTGAAACAAAAAAGAGAAAAATGACAACTTTAAAGTTTCTCAACTCCTCAAGCTGGCTCCTAATCACTCACCCTCCAACCCTCCTTCAAGTCTTTATAAATGGAAGAAATTCATGGCAGATAAAATATATCATTTCCTACTGCCAAATATCAAGTTTATAGAGATATTTGTGTTGGGCATATGCATATGTGACTCAAAGATCAATCTGTGATAACCAAAACAAACCTTTAGATTCCAAAAGAAAAATATAAGTGTTTTTAAAACAACCCAAATATATGGGCACTGTGTGCTTGTTTCACCAACTCTATCAATAGGCTGACTGTTACAGTGGGAGGAAAAATGCCTCATTACTAATGTCCAGGGCACTTGGTTGGGGATGAACCTTAAAACACCACTGGAAGTCTCTTAGTAGGCCAAGTAACATTTCTAATTCCTGTTAAATAATTGACATCATTTTGCCAAACCATAACCAAATCTGTGACGATGGAGGAAATATTTTTTCTTGGCTGAACATTAAAATCCATAAAAATAGAGTGAAATTAGAAGGAGACATATCATGAAGATCTTCAACCACTCCTGTAATTGATGGACATAGCTCTTTAGTTGGTAACATTTTCTCTCTTGGTCCCTTTTTTGCTTGTTAGAGAATAAACTGCAGAAACCCAATAAGGAAAGAGTAGGAAACATGAAAGGTAATATACTTCTAAATTACACAGGATGTACTCTATATTCTTCTGAGATATGAAGACAAATGTCATTAACAGGCTCTTACAGATTCTTAACCTTTAACTTGGCTTTCTAATGTCACACCTTCCAGATAGCTAGCTTTCCAAATTTCTGAACTTTATGTTTAGCAGAGGGCTTGTTTAGTACCAGAGAGCTAACAGAAAATCTCAGAAAAGCTCCTTGTCACCAGGCTTCTTGTTATCTACAAAAAACAAACAAACAAAAAAAACAAAGTAAAGCCTCACAAGTACTTGCTTGGCCTTTTTTGACAGAGAAAACTAAGGTTGATGATGTAAGCTTGATAACATATGAAGGGTAAAGTATAAAGTCCAGAAAATTCCTCAGGATGTTTAACTAGAGTTCAGGATTTAAGTAGATGGCTTTAGCAGTCCTTATAAAAAATAAGGCAGAATGGTTTAGCAGACCAAAGTATGTGAATTGGAATCAGATGCCCGTGAAAGCCAACCTTGAACCTGCCACCTTGAAAAATCCTTTTAATCATCTTGTCCTTAGAGAATTGTCTCTTACCAGGTAGGGTGCACCACCTTACACAGATGCCAGGATGAAAATTTATAAGTTATATTAAGCAGAAGTCACAATGTCATTAAATAGATCCTGACTCTATTACACCATATCCTGGGCTGAGATGGAAAAATGAGAGCAATTGGACTCAACATATTTTTTTAGTATCTAATACACTCACTCCAACACATAAGTAGAATCAACCATCTATACCTTCGTACACAAAGCAAAAGCACATATTGCCATTTAGTCATCTTGCTAAAAATTGAAAATAAATGCCTTTGCAAATGTCAATGTTCTCATTCAAAATGTTCTTTACTAAAATTGGAATCATTTTTCAGTGCTTTTGTTTTTCACATTTGTAGCATTATTTTGTAAATGGATAGCTCCAAGCAATTTATAAAGAGGTTACATTAATTTGCTACAACAAATTTAAATATTATTTGGCTTTATATCATGCAACACATGTCATAGATGCATCATCATATGACATTTTTGAGATGTTGAAAGAAGGAAGTAAAGTTTATCTTAGTTGTTTATTCATTTAATCTGTTTATCCAACAAATAGTAATTATTTAAAACCTTTTTTTCCAGGATCTATGACAAATGCTAGGTATACAAGTTAAAAAAAAAAAATACACAGAGGCTATATTCTTAAGAAACTTAGACTTTAGTGGGAAAGAAAATAAATATATAAATAATAGATTTACTTAATTGTATATGACATATGTATTCATTAAATTATAAATAAATACATATATAAAAAAGAACAATAAAAGCACAAAAGTAACTTGAAAAACCACCTATTTTAAATAAGTATGGTTTTGTAAATTTAAATAAGAGAATTGAGGTGTGAGTCCAAGGAAGTGGAATTTAAGCTGCAATCTGCACTTGGGTGAAAAATTAGGCAGGTCAAGGACATTCCAGAGAATTCATGGCATGTGTGAATGGCTGGAGTAGGAAGTCATTTGGTAAATTCAAGGAACTGGAAGAAGGACAACGTTATTGGCACAGTAAGTCAGGGAGAGAATGTCTGGAGATGAAGTTGGGAAATTATTCAAGCCTAGTTCCTACAGAGTCATAGTTAGTTCCTTGAAAGAAGTCAGTTGATTGATATTAAATTTTGTTTGATGACATGATTAAATGTCCAGCTCTAAAATATCATTTTAAAATTTATGAATAATGACATATTTGAGGCAAGAATAAATCAGGGAGGGCTTCTCTGGTGGCACAGTGGTTGGGAGTCCGCCTGCCGATGCAGGGGACACGGGTTCGTGCCACGGTCCAGGAGGATCCCACATGCCGCGGAACGGCTGGGCCCGTGAACCATGGCCGCTGAGCGTGCGCGTCCGGAGCCTGTGCTCCGCAACGGGAGAGGCCACAACAGTGAGAGGCCCGCGTACAGGAAAAAAAAAAAAAAAAGAATAAATCAGGGAGACCAAACGGGAGTCTCTTACAGTAGTCCAGACAAAAATGACAGTGACTTGAGTTAGAGTGATACCAACAAAAATGAAAACAACTATACCAAGTCAAGAAATCCTGGGGCCATAAAATTGTCACAGGTGTGTCATGGATTAGATGTAGAGAATGTGAAAGGAATGAGAGAGAATAGACTATGAAAGAAGTGACAAGAATGATTCAAAAATATCTCTTTTGAGTATCTGCATGATAGAGGTGCCATTTATTTAGATACGAAAAAGCAAAGCAAAAAAAAAAAAAGAGAAGGTAAATCTGATAGAAAAGAGGAAAAGTTTGGTAACTTTTTGAACATAATTTTTTTATCATTGAGAAGCATTCTAGTGAAATATCAGATGGGTAGGCAGGTACATAAATTTGCATGTCATTAGCAGGTTTACGGCTGGAGATGAAAACGCGGGGTTATTTAAATCCATCAGTCATTAAGGACTGATGAGGAAGCAGTTTTCTTGCAGCAATTTGAGTAGAAACCAGATTAGAGTCCATTTTACAGTGAAAGGAAAATAAGTGAAAGTCATTCTAAACTGCTTTTTTAAGAAACTTACATGAGGAAAGCAAAAAGGGTTTATATGTTAGGAGATGTCAGCTTTGTCAAAGGGGAAATTTTGCTGGTTTTTTGCCTTTATTTTTTTTTGTAATAACGGAGAATATCAGCGTATATTTGAATGCTGGAATGGTTCAATTGGAAAGGAAAATTGAAATCACAGGAGAAAAGTAAATATTGAAAGAAATATGTTTAAAAATAGGGATCAAGATCTTGAGCAATTGTGGAAGGACTCGTCTGTTGTGCAGGCAGGTAGGGGGCACATTGTGTACAGGAGGGAAGGAATGGTGACCTTCCCCATTTCAGAGTATAGGTATGACAAATCTTCTGTTGCAGTTTTACACCAATTTGTTGATATCATGTCCTTTAAATTTTGAGACTAGGAATCAGTATTGAACCTGTGTTTAAGTAGGTATTTGCACACATACAAACAAGGCACAAAGTATGAAGTGGCCACTGAAGCCACATAATCTGAAGCATTCTGCTTCCTCCCTTAAGAATCTGTATAATAACAAATCTGCACAAAACCTGCTATAGATAATAGGGGAAAATGAAAATGTGTAGCAAGAAAGGAAAGGAACATACACTTTATAATTAGTGTGCATAGTCTCTGTGCCCTCTCTTTGGAAGACTATGCTTCAAGAAAAACAATCTCAATTCTTTCACTGCTTTCTCCTAGGCTTTATGCTTCTCATTTCTTATTTTTGAAAAATAGATTGGTCTAGACAGAACTTAGTACAAATGAATGATCAAAGTAAAGGATATGGGCATTTGGAGTTAAAATCATGTCCAGTTCATCTCGTTCTTAGTATGTTTTTTGACAAAACAAGTGTACATGGAGGTTGCAAGTGAGCTAGTTTCAACAAGGGACACTAGAATAATGAGGATGCATAATTTCACTCGTGTGTGCTATAGAGTCTACAAAGTAGAATATATTTTGTATAAAGTCTAGAGCAAGAATATTTTGGGGAGTAGGTCTCAAAATTTAGGACAGATAAGAATCATATGAAGAACTTTCAAAAACATAGATCTGGGGCCATCCCCAGAGATTTGGAATCAATAAGTGTGAGGTTGGGTCCAGGGAATCTTCATTTAAGCAAGTTTTCCAAGCAGTTGGCTTGCAAAGTGACCATACTATCACAATTTTAAAAACAGTGTCTTAAAGAGTGTGGTCAGAACTGCTCTTTTACACAAAATCCAACATCTAACAGTTAAACTAAGTGGAAAATACGGGATGGAGAAATGATCATACTTGGATGAATTTATAAATTATTTTGACCTAAGATAAGTGATAACTCTTTAGGGTAGAGAAGGTGGGGAAAAATAGCTTTTAGAATCTTGTAGATCTAGAATTTTATTCATTAGGGTAGACATTTGCAAATGTCACCCAGACAATAATTTATAAAACCAAACTTGAATGTTCATGTAATAAAATTTTTCACATTTTTCATTACAACCTCAAATTAATATGGCCAATAAATTTCAAA
Source organism: Delphinapterus leucas (assembly GCF_059928025.1). Taxonomy (NCBI): domain Eukaryota; kingdom Metazoa; phylum Chordata; class Mammalia; order Artiodactyla; family Monodontidae; genus Delphinapterus; species Delphinapterus leucas. The sequence continues at coordinate 34,791,658 of NC_143140.1, forward strand.
TTTCACCTTAAAATTAAATTTTAAAAGTATATTCTATAATTTTTTACAATTAAAATTGCATCAGTGGTGAAAAACAAAGTTAGCAATAATTACAGTCAGGTAGCAAAGTACTGTCATATCGAAATAATCACTTGAATATTTAACATACTGAAAAGAAAAAGGAAGACTACCAAATAATATAATTGGTCCTAACAGCTAAACATTTTCATACGCACAATACTACCTGACCAAGCTGATTGCAAATGCCTAAACAAAGCTGTTCAAAGAAACAAGACATCCTCACCTTGGTTGCAGAAAGAAAAATAAATCAGGAAAACATCTATATATCCCTCCAAAAATACCAATGTCTAAATTAAGCTTACTACATAGCAAATACTAAAATTGGGTAGAGAGGTTCCTCCCACTTTATTCTTTTTCAAATTGTTTTAGCTTCCTTGTTTCCACACCCCTGGATATATATATCAGAAAAAGCTTATCTGTGTCTACTAAAATCCATAATCCAATCTTGACAGAAATTGCAGTAAATCAGTATCAGTTTGGGGAGAACTGAAGTCTTTACCTTGTTGAGTCTTTCAATCCATGAACTTGGTACATCTCTCATAGTTTTCAGGTATCAGGACTTATTGTACTCACAGCAAAGCACAGCACATTATCAACTGGGTAAAACTGAACATGGTGTATTTCATCAAATTGAAATCATTGTAACATTAGATAGTATTGTACTTTGTTCATTCTTACTTTACAAAATGATTATTTTATCTTCTGCTCAAAACCAGATGGAATAGTAGACAAATGAGTTGACCTATACTATGTTCATGTGTGAAATATTTTAAATATTATAGAATTTATCCTGAGAAAGATAACAGTTTCTGTTTATTGTCATCTCTGGATTAGGACAAACTAAAGAAATTGGCTTGTCTTTCGAGGGGCCCAGAGAGGTAGTGGGTGAAGGAAAGTGGGGTAGCACACAGTCAGCTCAAGTGTTGGACCATTTCATTCATGAAACTGCAGAGCTTCTTATTTGCCTTCAGCATTATTTGCTCCCTTTTCTCCCCAGCTACAAAGTATGTGTCTTGAGGGTGTGGACAGGGCAAAGTGAGAAGCTGTGACCCAGAGTGATTCAAACCAGCCTGCAAACCTCTGCTCACTAGTGTTCCAGAATGGGCCAGTGTTCTGAAAGTTAATTTTCACACCCTGTTCCTCATTTTACCTTCAGACTGGATAGAGAAACTTCTCAATTTGGCTATGCATTAGATTCATCGGTGATATAATTTACAAACAGATTTGCCCACATCCATCCCCCACTTCCCTAGAACAACAGAATGAAAAGCTCTTGACCACATGTACACTTTTTAAAACTCCGCAGGTGATTCTGAGGCAAAGCCTAGGTGAAGAACACTGATGTGGAGACCTAGGTAGGAATGCCAGATATTAAAACCAACACATGCAGAGGGCTTAAGGAAAAGCCATTGTTACTGCCTACTGATCTCTGCCTTTTCTATTAGCTTAAGTTAGACTTTCATGGGAATTCGTTTTTGTTACGGAATGTTGAATTTATCTGGCCATGAGTAGAAACCAGTGGTCCCATGGCCTTGTGATTTAGAAAGCGGCAGGAGAGGTAAACATCGCTAAGAAGGGATAAAGGGGAATTTTGTTTTGGCAGAAAACTGTAAACCTTTCTGTGAGGTTAAGCTGTACACCACATATAGCCAATTAGTGAGAACAACATCGATAGGGCAGCCTTGCAAAGATGGTCATGAGCCTCCCACACTAAACAAAACAACAAAATTCTGAAAATTTATAGGCAAATTATGTAGAGTTAAGGTGCAGTCAAATGCAGTCAATTAATGCTATCGTAAATCAAGATTACAACTTGCCATGTAAATAACAGTTGATAATAAACATAAATAACAGCACAAGTGATTCAATTTAGCAAATCACATAGGCTGCAGTGCATGGTCAGTCTACTGAACTGTTGAAGAGAAAATGAGCCAATTTAGTACCGGCAGAAAGATTGCTGGAATGCTAATTCAGTATTAAACAGACATCAAAATAACTGATGGAACTGAAGGCAAAGCGATTAAAGACAGGTAGCAAACAAACACAATAGATTTGACAAAACAGTTTGAAATTAATAGCCAAGGGAACTTCACTGTCCACTAAAATTGTAGCTCCTCAGATAGTGTTTCTGAGACAGAATGAGGAGAGATAGTGGGTTATGCAAGCAGTGATGGGTCAGACTGCCTCGTTTCAAAGGCTGCCATCAAAACTGATGAGGCAAGTCACTTCACCACTCATATGTAAACATGGAAGGACATAAATTGAATCTAACTCACACAGTTGTAACAGCAATACAGGTTAGTGAAAGTAGCATGATATGCAGCACATAGTAAAAACTCAATAGACATCAACTATTTAAAAAAAAGTTAAACTCTCATGTCTTAGCTGCTATAGTTAAAACTGATAATTCATCATGTTATTCAAGATGTGCTTTTTTATCCACAATTTTGCTTAAGGGAAGAAACCTATTTGCAGTTGTTTTTTTTTAAAAAAAAAGGCACTCTGAAAGTAGTGGAGCAGTGGCGTTTACCTTCTGTATTACTAAGAGTCCAGGAATTTACCTTCTCCACTGGAACTAAAACACAGAGCACACAGATCAGAATGTGGAGTAGTTTTAGTTCCCGAGGACTGTTGTAGCCAAGTGCCACAAACTAGGTGGCTGAACAAAACAGAAATGTATTGTCTCATAGTTCATGAGGATAAAAGTCTGAAATCAAGGTGCTGATAGGGCCATGCTCCCTCTGAAATTCTGGGTAGAACCCTTCCTTGCTTCCTCTCCCTTACCCTGCAGCTCCGGCCACATCACACTGGCCTCCTTGGTGCTCCACAAACAAGCTGAGCTGATCCTCCTCCAGGGACATGAGCACTCTGCTCTCTTTGCCAGAAGCGTTCCTCCCTTATATTGCTTGCTGTTTACTCTGCATTTCTGTCAGATCTCTCCACAAATATCACTTTCTGGGAGACAGCTTCTCTTGAGCAGCCTGTATGAAAGAGATTCCAATAAACCTTCCATCTGGCCTGCTTTGTTGTTCTACGTATCATTAATACATTAAAAGTTCAACTATCTATTAATGTTTTGTTTAGTCCAGTAGAAAAGAAATATCACTGTAGGTTGTGTTTTTGTCACAGCTTTCTGTACATAGCACCAAGAACAGAATTTGCACAAATTAGGCACTCAGATATCTGTCGAATGAATAAAAAAATTAAATATGATAATCCTTGCAACATACTTGGAAAGGTATCTCACATATTGTCAGTACTCAATATATGTAAATTATTGTTTTACTATTATTATTGGTAGATACTGCTCCTTGAGAAAATTGATAATAGTCATTATTATTATTGACTTATTGAGGGTTTACTGTGTTTCAGAAAAGGTACTGTGTACTTTATGTTAGCTCACTGAATCAACACTTCTATGAGGCAGGTATTGTTATTAGTAATATCACCATTTTACAAATGGGAAAAGAGAGATATTCAGAAGTAAAATAACTTGTTCAAGCCCAGTTGTTTTATAGAGTCTGAATTCTAACCCAAGACATCTGGTTTCAGATCCCATCTTCTTCAACAACTATACTATATGATAGTCTTGGTACTTCTATTTTTTAAATTTTTATTGGAGTATAGTTGATTTAAAATGTTGTGTTAGTTTCAGGTGTACAGCAAAGTGAATCAGCTATACCTATACATATATCCACTCTTTTTTAGATTCTTTTCCCATATAGGCCATTACAGAATATTGAGTAGAGTTCCCTGTGCTATACAGTAGGTCCTTGTTAATTATCTGTTTTATATATAGTAGTGTGTGTATGTCAATCCCAATCTCCCAATTTATCCATCCTCTCCCTTACCCCTGGTAACCATAAGTTTGTTTTCTACATCTGTAACTCTATTTCTGTTTTGTAGATAAGTTCATTTGTACCCTTTTTTTAGATTCCACATATAAGCGATGTCATATGATATTCGTCTTTCTCTGACTTATTTCACTCAGTATGGCAATCTCTGGGTTCATCCACGTTGCTGCAAATGGCATTATTTCGTTCTTCATTATGGTTGAGTAATATTCCATTGTATATATATACCACATCTTCTTTATCCATTCTTTTGTTGATGGACATTGTCTTGGTACTTCTTACCTTGGCAGATTACAGTAAGAATTTTGGAAAATAGTTCAAGGAAAACCAAGGGTAATTAATAAAACCTCAATATAAAATAATATGTATTAGTGTATAGGTTAAACTGCTGTAACCAAGAATGCCCGTAACTCAATGATGCCATAAGATAGGACTTTCTCCTGTGACACTTTGGCCAGGTGAGTTTCAGGGGGCAGATCTGTTCTCCGTGCCCATTCAGAACACAGGCTTGGTCCACCTAAATGCTCTGCCCTTTCCTAGGATGTTATCTTTATCTGCATCTTTATGTCCAAGGTGGGTCACAGCCACACCTCAGTTATAGCCCATAGGAAGGGATACATCCAGATCACTCACCATCTATGAGCCCATGTGCAACTTTCTCACGATGGAAACAGGAGAGAAAGAGTTTTCAGGAACAACAAATCTAATGCCAAAAGGATCAAAAAATGCTAATGGAAATAGAGTTCAACTAATTATTATGCAAGACATATGCTTTGAGAAAACTTTTAAAATAAGTGTAGAGTTCAGATCAATTAAGGAGTCCTTTAGCAGTGTGGAAAACCTTTCGCAACACCATGTTAAAAACTGGAAGGAAAGATGTATTCAAATTACTATTACTAGTGCAGAGATCTTCAGTCCAAGATTGTTGATCAAGGAGTGCTCCGGGTTCTTACAGGTACAGGAAGAAAATCAGCAGTTTACTAGGTATTATGCAGTGGTACATTTCAAGTTGGAGAGAATAAGAAATTTGCACTTAGAAGTCTGGAGTAGTTCTTTTCAGTTTAATCTGTGCTCAGACATGATAGTAAATGGTCTTGTTTTTGCTTCATTATATGGTGGTCAACCTTATCTAATTATTCATGTTCTATAGAAGAATACCATAGCATAGGTGATTAGGAATGCCAGTGCCCTAAATGTTGTCAGAAGCTGTTTTTGTTTTTCTTTTCCTTAGTCCCTAACCGCTTATGGTTGCCAAATAAAACAGAAGGGTCCCAGTTAACTTTGAATTTCAGAAATATGATGGATAATTTTTTTAGTATACGTATGTCCCAAATTTTTCATGGGTCAAATTTATACTAAAAAAATCACTCATTTCTTAATTGAAATTCAAAGTTAATTGGATGTCCTCTACTTATTTCTTAAATCTAATAACTCTTCCTCCCAACCCCCTTGTCAGTTTCACTTTAGGATTAAGGGACTGAGTTTAAGGCCCCTTCTACTCCCCAATCCCCTCCTGTGTAATTGGAATTTACACCAGGTTTGGGACTCACTTGTTAACCCATTCATTTAGCCCAGTTCTTCCCAGATCCTTTATCACTAGCTGGGTGGTGTTTCCAATAGAGATACTTTGCTTTTTGGACATGAATAATTTTCATATATTTAGAAATGACTTCACTTTAGACCTAGCTCTGAGGACCACTTAATATCATCCCCACATCCCCAGCCCCACATAACCACGTACAACTGGAAAACCAGGGTGACAAGACTGAGGTATGGTGGCATGGAGATCGAGTGATCTATCTATCTATCTATCTATCTATCTATAATGTATATATACACACAAAACTATCATATATATATTATATATTATATATATATAATATATATATTATATATATATATACACAAAATAGGTTACATTTCATTTTAGGCAATAGAGTACATTCATAGGAAGTTGGGGTAGATCTTTTTTAAAAATTTAATAAAATTTTAAATGCACAACGGTTTTGATTTCATTTGCAAATAGAACTGTTTTTAAAAGTAAAGAATATTACTATTTTTGGTAATAAATATCAGTCAAACCATTTGACATTTTTATAATGGGTTTGACGAAAATAAATTTCATTTAAAGATAAAATAAAATCTAAAAACTGAAGTCTTTTATAATATTTTATGCTTTTCAAAGGCATAGTGGTTCTAAGTGTTTCAACTCAGGCTCTCAAGCTAGGGTCCATATGCCCCTAATATGGAAAGAGCAGCGTTCTGACACATACTTTGTATTTTCCACCAATCATTAAGGACAGTCGAAAGATTTAACAGGATTAATGGTTAATACTGTCACTAATCTGTACATAGCCATCCAATGATTGTACTCTGAAAGCTGTTCTGGTTTCTGCGGCACCTTCTGTAGCTGGGAGAGAGCTGTGTCGCTCAAGAAGAGTCTATTTCCTTGTGTGAGAGCAAATGGTCCTTAACTAGTGTTAGAAGACTCTGAATTCTGAAATTCCTCTATTCCCAAAGAAGCTCATTTGTTAAGGACATTCTGAAGGACTCATCATCCACGAAAGTTCGAAGGAAAGCACCCTATCCACTTAGTGTTCTTTGAATTGGGAACAAGTCATCCTCATCTACAACAGAGAATCCCCACCAAATGTCACAGGACCCTTTGTGAGTGACAGAGGTCAGACAAGTTCTAATCCATGCCCCATGAGTAAGGTCAAAATAAAAACTTCTCAGGAACATTTGAAATTATGGAAAATCTTTCCTTCCTAAATAGCATTTCCCTTAAAACTTCTCAGGAGTGAGGTCCCCAACTGTGGAATATCTGTACAAACCACGTATGGGTTAGACACTCTGTATATGTGTTATGTAAAGCCAAAATCGTTATTCCCCTTTTACAGACCTTCTGAAATTTAACTGAAGGAATTGATTTTTAAATTTTTATTAGTTAGAGCAGCTGATTTCACATCTACAGCTACTATTTAAAAGTTATATAAATTTTAAAAAGCCTGAAAATGAACAACAGCAATACTAATATATACAGTATTTATAAATATATATATGATACAACAGTATAATATGTAGCATTAATATAATACATAGCTTAATGTATACCAGGTCCTGTTCTAAGTTATTTAGATGTTATAAGTAAACAGTGAACTGCTTTGGGATTTTGATGCAATTATTATTAGTTATATAATTAGAATAGGTATTTTTCAGAATTTTTTAAAGTACACTTAAACAACAGTATACGTTATTAAATCATCCCACTCAGAGATTTATGTATTTTGTACAAACATATTAAAATTGTGTGGTTGTGAAGTTAATTTTGCCATATTACTATCATTAATGTACATCTAATATGTCCAGTTCTAACTAAATAGTAAATATTCTCATTATTTAGTACTTCTTAGATCTATCTCTCACCATTCTTTTACCAGATATTCTGGTCTTTATCTGGTAAAAGAATGGTGGTCTTTACCAGCTGGTCTTTACCAGCTCACAGATGAACAACACAGATGAATTCTTTACTTTTTTGCTCCTTAAACTAGCCTCTATATATTCCCCATAATCTCACTTTCAATAAATTCTACAAAATAAAATCATCCTTCTACTCAGTATTATGACTATGTTAATAGTTTTCAGTATGATCAGTTTTGAACATTTTTATTGTTTTAAAATTATTTCTACATGTGCAGTATTTTATATGAATCATTTATCTATGAATTTAAAATAAAACAATTTCACTATTTCATTTGGCCAGGGGCATACCCTTTCTTTCCCCTCCGTTAATCTCGTATTTAAATACGAACTCACTGTATTCTGTTTTCAGCTCGTATGTTCTAAATTGAGTTTCAGACTGATATCTGTTAAAAGAATGTTTATGAAAAGTAAGATCACTAAAGAGAATAACTTTAGAGAACTTGTCTACTGTTCTGGTAGATTCTGCATACTTTAAATACAATATTACTTTAAAAGCTGCAAAATAACATATGAGAATCCAATGACCATTTGAAAGAAAGGAAGCCACTTCTAGAAATTAGTCTAAGGAAAAATTAACATAATATTACCCTTAGACTAAAGCAGGTTCATAATCAAAAGTATAGAAAATAAGATTTCAATCTGCAATAGTAAAACATTAAAGAATATGTCTATTGATTACGGAAAAATGGATTTCAGTGACCTAAAAGGCAAACAGAATATATCAAGTTTAACAACATTTTAATTTTCTTTGGAAATAAGTTAAAATACCTGATATGTTAGTAAAATAAAAATTCATGTCACAATTTGCATTTTGAGAATCATGGACAAAACAGTTTTTCAATTCATTCTAGTAGCTTCTCCTAGAGCTATAATTATAGATTTGTTATCAGTCTACTCTCTATTGGAATGCTGAGATTTTAATCCTGATTGGTATTGTAGGTACAGTTTCTGGATGCTAAAAGACAAAAATAGATAATATTATTTAAACTTCTATTCAGATTCATGAAATCCCAGAATAGCTTCTCAATTAGGTTTATGAAAGAATCAAGATCTTTAGGAAAGTGGCTTTTGTAGAAAATCGTTACTGAACACCACCAGCTGTAATAGGCGGAACATGGTAATATAAGTCAATGAGACAATAAACAAAACAAATTTTCATCAAAGGCAGGAAAATTGATAACCTTAGTAACATTTGGATCCCCAACACTGATCATTTTCTACCAGACATGAAATTTGCCCCAGAAATGTCATGGCTAATTCTCTCAATTTATCATCATAAACAGTAATTCCTGAGTGGAATTAACAGTGCTGAATTATAGATTGACAATAGATTTAATAAAAGTGTTTAATTTTACCACAAATCAAGAAACATCATTCATGCACACATGGAATGGAATTTACAATATAAAAAAGTCATCATAATGAATAACTGAAATGGAATTTACCATGTGACTCATTGATCCTGAGAATAAAACCTTTCAAATCTGGTAATGTTAAAAATGCTAATATTACATTTCAGCTCTACAGACATTCTCTAATAACGTCCTTAAGCATCATGTCAATAAAAAGATAATTTTAGAAGTGGAAAAATTGAAACAAAGATATTAGACCATCATGTTAAACTCAAGCTACTTAAAAGCTCAAAAAACATTCATATTTCTATATTTTCAACACAACAGCTAACATAATTTTCTTCCAATAGTTTATATTTTTCCTTAAAATGTAAATGCTTAGGATGTGTAAGGGAAGAAAATATGAAATTTATCAATGGAAAATATAGCTTATTTCTTCTTGTCGAATAATAACTCAATTTTCTGGAAATTTAGTTGGCCATGATCCAAAAAAACCGATTTCACTGCTAAGATATTAGTTTCCAGCATTATCAAGCATATGTCCAAATTTGTGTCTAAAATCAGTGAGGTGTCCTGCCATGTACTGCTGATCAGAAAACTTAAAATTATATTGATCTCTTCTCAAATAGGGGGTTAAAACATCTTTTTAATAAAAAAGCAAATGGGTGCATTGAGGTCATAAAATTCTGTGCAAACAATAATCTAAATCCTATTAACCTCCATGCTATCATGGTTAAGAACAGTTTTCAAACATCACATAACAAAATGATTTACACTAAGGCAAATTTCTAAGTGGAAGAAGAGATGCTTTAAACACTGAGAGTTTACCAGAGCTGTAAGAAGGGAAGTGTTGAGTGGGTCAGTAGACATATTTACTGTTATAAAAATCTACATAAATGAGCCTAGACAGAGAAGGCATCTGTGAATTTGTTAAATTTGAAAACTCTGAGGAGAATAATAAATATAGAGCAGGCAGCATGAAAAAAAAAAAAAGTCAGTGAAGTTTGGCAGTCTACTGTGCTAAAAGTAGTTGTATGTACAAAAATGGAACCGTATACAGCTGGCTTAAGTATAAAGAACCAAAACGTAGAGCCAAAAACTCTAGTGCATTAAGAGCCCTTATAGAATATTCAATAAAAATGTGTTTCTATTAATATTAAGGAATGTATTTTGGGCATATAGTTAAGTAAAAGAAAATAAAGGGTTTCAGAAAAATATGTTAGAATAGACAAAATGATTGATGTGAAACTTATATCAGTTTAATTTTAACCATACACTGGACCATATCTATTTGATCACTCTCCAATACCTACTTATCTAGTTATCTTTTAGAAGGTGTATTAGCGTTAGTTTAAAAGCAGATGCCACAGATAACAGAAATAACTATTTTCCTGTTCACCATAGAAGACATATCTCAGGACCATTATAGAGGCAGTTACGTTTCTAATATTTGTTTTAAACCTATACATTTATTAACATGTTTATTGTTTTTAAATCATTTATTGTTTAACGTATATTGAAAGAAGGTTACAAACAGCATTGCAATGAGTTACAGTGTTTTACATCCCATCAGGTAGACAAGTCAATGTTGAATTATAAACATTTCAAAAGAGAACTATACTCCTTGCATCTGTAACTGTCAGAGACTCACTTTCTACCACATTGGTAGAAGTTGACTTAATCAGGGATGGTTTATTTCCTACTTTGACACTATTATGAAGACAAGATGTTCATTAGGATCCACTTGGACTAAGAAATTCTCTTACCTGATTTCTGTTCCACAGTGAATTTGAAACTAAATTCAGTCATGCACTCACCCACTCCCTCACTAATTGAAAAATATTTATTGTCTACTGTAGTCCAAGCTTTTGCCAGGTGCCAGGGTACAGTGGTTACTAGACAGTATAGGGCCCTGTAATCATCCGAGAATAACTAAAAATGAAATTATTTTTTATTATTTAAAATGACCAAATTTAATAAATCACTAAATTACAGACACACAATGAATCACAGATGTCTTCAAGAAAGGAATAAATTATTTATTGGAGTTTTAGAATTATTCCTCCTCTCTTGAGGGTTCATAATAATTTACAAGCCTAGAAGGTTACAGCCCTGTTTGTTCCATTTATTACCTGTTCTCTTGCTCTTGGTCTTCCATCTTCTGACGTTGGTTAGCCCTTTGCTGATACCATGACCTGCGTTGATCGTTATCTCTGAGGGCCTCCATCCTCATTTCAAGAGGGACTAACAACTCCCTCAATAAGTGTCCCAGCACTATGTTGTCATTTCTAGAGTTTGCAACCCTTGTCTCATAGAGCCTATAATTTCTGTGTTTCCTCTTATTCTCTCCCACACTCTCTGTATACCTCCTGCACTGTGAGGGACACACAAGGATGCTTCCATTGCTGCCTTTCTCCCATCCCAAGGTGCTCCCTTCCCTGTATCCCTTCATTACCCTTACCCCATATAGTCTATCTGTTGTGATCTGTTCAGACTCATTCTTTCTCTGTTTGTCAATTTTGTCTTTCTGACTTCTAGCATGGAAAGAGAAGTTATTTAACCATCTCAGTACATTCCATTATTTCAAGGGAAAATATCACCATCCATGCCCTGCTGAAAGAAAAAAAAAGTGCTCTAGGAAACTGTTAAACATTTTTTGAAAGTACTCTTCTTTTACTTTTAAAAAGATCCTTTAGCTGGACACCTGTACTGTGAATCTTATCACAAGCTGTAAATATATTAACCCACTTAGCACAATGACATTTTGACCCTTGCATAATAGCTCACTTTTTTGTATGTGGCCCAAATATTATGTTAGTGCTCATACTAAGCTCTCTCATAAGACATAGTTGGAAACTTTGTCATCATTTCTTTAGAATTAACATTTCCAAAACCAAAGTTATCTGTAGAATTTCCAAAACACTCAAGGCTTCCTCTACCTCCTGACCTTTCTGTTTCTAGCATCCAATAGGCTAAAAACTTTGAGACCCGTCCCTTCAGCAATGCTCATCTGCCCCCAACTCTTAAAATCTTTGGGGTTTTTGGTTCTACCTACCCAACCATTCCTTCTTATTTATTATAAATGCAGCTTCTTTAGTTGATTTGTTCATTAACTTTGAGATTATTTTACTCTGGCAGCATGCTTTCCCGTCTCCATCAGTTTAATCTTTGCAGTCAAATTATGAGACATTTTGCTTTGATAGGTCATTCTGATTCCAAAAAGCCTGGAATACCTCCCTAATGCCTAGAGAACAAAGCCCATATTCCATTCTTACTCTTTTTTTCTTCTTGCTCATATACCCTAATCCTCAGAGTATATCCTCTTCCCTGAATATACTTTTCTTATCTGTGCCTTCTAATAAAGTATAACTCTGCCTATAGAATGTTTTCCCCATCTCCTCCATTGCCATGCCTCCCCTCTAATCTTTATGTCTAAATATTGCCCATTGTTCAATTTACAATGAGAAAAGCACTCTGTTTATGGTCCTATAAGCAAGATCCAAAGTCTTCCTCTATGTACATTATCAGCAACTCTCCATGACTGTCTTTCTCAGTTTCGTTTGTTTTGTTTTGCCTTGCTTTGGTTTGCTTTTTCCTCATGGCTTGAATCATGTGTATTGTAGAAATATCTTTTTCTCCTGTAATTCACTTGAACCTTGAGAGCAATGCCTATGTTACCTATTTAATAGAAAATAAGTTTTGGAGTCAGAAAGCCCTAGCCTGTCCGCGGTCAAGGAACTCTGAGCGATTTGGGGGAAGGTATAGCCTAGAGCCCTATAAGTCTAAGCACTCCCAACCTCAAGATGAGGATGTTGATTTAATTATCAGTAACAAAAAAATCAAACACAGTCAGTTGAGATGAGAATTGTACAATGTCTATCTGTCTTCCACGAACACAAGCCGAGAAACTGAAGAGGTAGGATATTCTCATCCTGGGAGCCCTGAGGTCTCTGCATTGTTCTTGCTTTGTGCCTCATCCTGCCCTATCTCTGTGAGTAGATCACCCACATCTTGCTAATAATAGGGTTGCTCTGAAGTCTTTTCCAGGTCATAGACTTTCACCAGCCATTTTTACCTGGAGCTGTTCATGAGCACCTCTCTGATTTGGTTCAGGAAAGACCATGTATCCAACTATCTGACTGTAGCATTTCTCACTTGGTCATTTCCATAAAGCTGCCCAAAATTGGAGCAAAAATAATCTGACACCATCCTTTATTGTTTAAAATATTGACAGTGACACCTAAGTGCTACACAAAATACTGTTTTCGGCAGTAGGCTCGAAGGACACACAAGAAGAGGCTGAGTGATGGGTCCTTGTTCATGGCCTTTCTCCTCTGGCAGTTGCCGCATGGTGGATATACTCAGCCCGTGGAAACAGCTACTAGCCTATCTACAGTGAGGTTCTGCCTTGTAGTAGAGAGCCAAGAGAGAGGTTTTCCAAACCCTTCAAACCCTCTGCTGCACCACCCAGAAACGCCAGCATAAATAATTTGTGTAGTGAGAAAATTCATGAGCTTTTGGGAAATTATGACACCTAGAATGAATATCCTAGAGATAGTTCCTAGAATTGTTCATTAATATAACATTATGCATAGTTTTCATTGCCATGATTACGCATTGCAAGATCACACCCACACAAAGGTGTGAACACCAGGAGGCAGGGATCATCAGGGCCAACTTAGTGACTGTCCACCACAATGTTTGACTTAAAAGATGTAATTGGTTAGAGGTGGAGTTAAGCACGGAGCAACAGCGTAACTTGTGGGAGTTCGCTCCACAAGTGATTATCAAAGTAATGCCAGTAGTTCAACTCTATAAGGAGCACAGAAAAAGACAGAATAAGAAATTTCAAGAGTTACCTATAAATGAGGAGGAAAAAAATGGAACCAGTGAAAAATGCTGGGAGAAGAATGTCCAGAGGGTATAGAAGGAAACCTGGCAGAGACAAAAATGGCTTTGGAAGCAGACAGGCATGATTCCAGTCAGAGCCCCTCTCTTTTCCCCTAGCTGCAGTGTCATTTTTGAGCAAGTTATTTATCAGTTCTAAGATATTAGTCTTTTATAAGAATAGGGTAACTAAATTTTCTTGGAATTAATGTGGGGAAGATTAAATGACTAGATAGATAGACAGTCAGAGCTTGGCATAATGAATATGCAAAAAATGATAGCTGTTAGAAACTGCAACCAGATACAGTATCATGAAGGCTATAATCGTTAAATATAAAGTAAGGTTAAAATGTAATAGTAGATCAATGGGGCTTATTTATAATAACTCTATTTCTAGCATCTCATCTAATCTGGGATGGAAAGGCATAGAAGAGAATCAGGTAACTTTAGTCTTTCTAACCTCCTAGGCCCACAAACTGCTTTTACTAAAGAAACAACAACAAAAAGCAGGCCATAAACAGTTACTATATTTAAGCTAACGTTATTGCTGAATTAAGTATGTAGCAGAAGCTTAGAATATTCTTGCTTTACTACCACAAATGGCTAGAAAAGCTCCTGCCTGGGTAAATTCAAGTGCAGGAGTCCAGGGGTGGATACTTCAAGACAAGGTTAACTTGCTGCAGCACGCTCATATCTGTCTTCATGACTCACCCCAGAAGCTCAAGGTAGACAGAGAAGTGGGACCACAGTTAACATTTACCATGCCATGGGTGTGTAAGCTCCTATGTGAGGCTTCAACTACATTAAATGATCCAGGCTTCCGCAATATTTGTAAGCAAATTTTTAAACTGAAGTACGGAGGGACTTTTGATACATTATAGAGTGCATTTTGATACATTATAGAGTGCATTATAGAGTGCATTTTTAAACACACTTTATTTTAGTGATTTCTTATGGCACAAAATTTAGAAAAAAAATTTTAAAAGAAACTAAAACTAAAAACTTGCCCATAACCCAGAAACCCAGAAATAATCCATTTAAATAATTTGGTTTATAGACAGCCTTCAAACCTTATTGATGTATACATACTTCCGTGCTATGTACTCATGTATCAATACATATGCATGCTTAAAATATAAGTTTTAAACATGAATCATACTTTATATAATGCTTAAAACACTTTTATCCATTGCATAATATCTCATAGACATGAGATGTGCCAGTAATAGTCTTGAAAACATGATTTTAATTATTACATGATAATTTTTATAAATCTACCAATTTTCTATTATTGGTAATTTAGACCCCAATTTATATCTTTTTTAACATCTTTATTGGAGTATAATTGCTTTACAATGGTGTGTTAGTTTCTGCTTTATAACAAAGTGAATCACTTATACATATACATATGTCCCCATATCTCTCTCCTCTGCGTCTCCCTCCCTCCCACCCTCCTTATGCCACCCCTCTAGGTGGTCACAAAGCACCGAGCTGATCTCCCTGTGGTATGTGGCTGCTTCCCACTAGCTATCTATTTTATATTTGGTAGTGTATATATGTCCATGCCACTCTCTCACTTCGTCCCAGCTTACCCTTCCCACTCCCCGTATCCTCAAGTCCATTCTCTAGTAGGTCTGTGTCTTTATTCCTGTCTTGCCCCTCGGTTCTTCATGACCATTTTGGGTTTTTTTTTTAGATTCCATATATATGTATTAGCATACGGTATTTGTTTTTCTCTTTCTGACTTACTTCACTCTGTATGACAGACTCTAGGTCCATCCACCTCACGACAAATACCTCAATTTTCTTTCTTTTTATGGCTGAGCAATATTTCATTGTATATATGTGCCCCATCTTCTTTATCCATTCATCCGATGATGGACACTTAGGTTGCTTCCATGTCCTGGCTATTGTAAATAGAGCTTCAATGAACACTGTGGTACATGACTCTTTTTGAATTATGGTTTTCTCAGGGTATATGCCCAGTAGTGGGGTTGCTGGGTCATATGGTAGCTCTATTTGTAGTTTTTTAAGGAACCTCCATACTGTTCTCCGTAGTAGCTGTATCAATTTACATTCCCACCAACAGTGCAAGAGCGTTCCCTTTTCTCCACGCCCTCTCCAGCATTTACTGTTTGTAGATTTTTTGATGATGGCCATTCTGACTGGTCTGAGATGATACCTCATTGTAGTTTTGACTTGCAGTTCTCTAATGATTAATGATGTTGAGCATTCTTTCATGTGTTTGTTGGCAATCTGTATATCTTCTTTGGAGAAATGTCTATTTAGGTTTTCTGCACATTTTTGGATTGAGTTGTTTGTTTGTTTTGATCTTCATGAACTGCTTGTAAATTTTGGATATTAATCCTTTGTCCATTGATTTGTTTGCAAATATATTCTCCCATTCTGAGGGTTGTCTTTTCTTCTTGTTTAGGGTTTCCTTTGCTGTGCAAAAGCTTTTAAGTTTCATTAGGTCCCATTTGTTTATTTGGGGGTTTTTTTCCATTTCTCTAGGAGGTGGGTCAAAAAGGATCTTGCTGTGATTTATGTCATAGAGTGTTCTGCCTATGTTTTCCTCTAAGAGTTTCATAGTGTCTGGCCTTACATTTAGGTCTTTAATCCATTTTGAGTTTATTTTTTTGTATGGTGTTAGGGAGTGTTCTAATTTCATTCTTTTACATGTAGCTGTCCAGTTTTCCCAGTACCACTTATTGAAGAGGCTGTCTTTTCTCCACTGTACATTCTTGTCTCCCTTATCAAAGATAAGGTGACCATATGTGCGTGGGTTTATCTCTGGGCTTTCTATCCTGTTCCCATTGATCTATCTTTCTGTGTCTGTGCCAGTACCATACTGTCTTGATTACTGTAGCTTTGTAGTATAGTCTGAGGTCAGGGAGCCTGATTTCTCCAGCTCCGTTTTTCTTTCTCAAGATTGCTTTGGCTATTCGGGGTCTTTTGTGTTTCCATATAAATTGTGAAATTTTTTGTTCTAGTTCTGTGACCATTGCAGTCGTAGTTTGATAGGGATTGCATTGAATCTGTAGATTGCTTTGGGTAGTATAGTCATTTTCACAGTGTGGATTCTTCCAATCCAAGAACATGGTATATCTCTCTATCTGTTTCATCTTTTATTTCTTTCTTCAGTGTCTTATAATTTTGTGCATACAGGTCTTTTGTCTCCTTAGGTAGGTTTATTCCTAGATATTTTATTCTTTTTGTTGCAATGGTAAATGGGAGTGTTTTCTTGATTTCACTTTCAGATTTTTCATCATTAGTGTATAGGAATGCCAGAGATTTCTGTGCATTAATTTTGTATCCTGCTACTTTACCAAATTCATTGATTAGCTCTAGTAGTTTTCTGGTAGCATCTTTAGGATTCTCTATGTATAGTATCATGTCATCTGCAAACAGTGACAGTTTTACTTCTTCTTTTCCGATTTGGAACCCTTTTATTTCTTTTTCTTCTCTGATTGCTGTGCCTAAAACTTCCAAAACTATGTTGAATAATAGTGGTGAGAGTGGGCAACCTTGTCTTGTTACTGATCTTAGTGGAAATGGTTTCAGTTTTTCACCATTGAGGATGATGTTGGCTGTGGGTTTGTCATATATGGCCTTTATGACGTTGAGGTAAGTTCCCTCTATGCCTACTTTCTGGAGGGTTTTTATCATAAATGGGTGTTGAATTTTCCCAAATTATATCTTGTTTTTACACTAAAGTAGTACTGAGAAGGACAGGTATCAAATACATGTTGCATACATACACACACGAAGTTGTGGTTATTACTGATATTTATGATAAATTCCTAAGAAAAATTGCCAGATCAAAGAATATTAATTTATTCATCTATGTATTATATCTATCTGTGTGTGTTTGATGACCAACACAAGATCCAAGTACAGATATGTTTCTACTCAAATGCTAGTTCTTGGTTTGTTTCAGGAAATGTGCTTTGGGGGTAGAAATGTAGAAATTTGTATTTGTTTAAAATTTTATTTTTATTATTTCTTACTTATTGTTGTTAAAGGGCTTTATTTTCGTAGCCCTCTGGAATTCTGTCTGGTGTTTTGTCTGTAATCCCTCTTACTAAAAGACCCAGGCTGCGTTTCCATGCTAGTTAATGGCGAGCTCCATCCTGTGGCCACCCCTTAAGCAATTCAATCCTCCATAACCAGACCCAGCACAGCTCTAACATCTAATTAGTTTTGAAAGCCTATTGATTATTCCTTGCAAAACTCCGTCACATCTGCTGCCTCATTTCCAGAGCCAGTAGCTCCATACTAATTCTGTCCTTTTCAGCCCACCTCTAAACCACCATAATAATTTCCTAACTCTTTAACTCTCCAACACGGCCCCATAAAGTAAATTGCAAAGATGAACACTGAGTATCTCTCAACGTACTGCCCTCCAAATTCAGGTACACTCAGTAACCCTGAAATCACCTTGAGCTTTCTGATTTCTACAATTTCCTGAGATACTTCTTCAGGCTAGAATGCACTCCTCCTCACCTCTCTCCTTTCCCTCCCCCACCCCTTTCAGAAACCTACCTGCACTTTGAGCCCCAGATCAAACTTTCTTCCACCTCTCCCCAAACTGAAAGGGTTCTCTCCACTGGGAATTCCTTATTTCCTTAATAGTTACACTTATTATTGTTGGTTCTGCGATTTCCTTGGTCTTTCTATTTCCCCATTTCCTTACTTGTAAAATGGGTATAATGACAGCAGTGAACCTCTTGGAATTCAAGAGATGACAGGGCCTGTGCTTAGAAATACTTAGAAGCATATCTGAACATTGTAAGTGCTCAATAAACCTCTTTGTTATTATTATAAAGTAGATAATTATAATGATGTTGGCTCATGTTGTTAATTATATTTTCTGTTGGCCTGTATCACTTCTCCCCAAGTAGAAGATAATTTCCTGCAGAATATGGACTGTGTCATTCTGTTTCACTTCTAATAGAATGTCTTGCATAGAGTAGATGCCTAATTACTGCTTATTGATAGGTATATTCCTTTAAGTACAAGTGGGCTGAATAGTGGTACCGGTGTCACAATTCCCTTTATAGGACCTGCAACCCTTCAGGAATATTGAGCAACTTAGGAAAAAAAATACCATTCTGTCTGAATGATTCTGAATAGATTTTTATTGCAAGAACACTTGTCAGCCTCACTATAAAATAATTTTGATTAACACATGTAAAATAAAAAAAAACCTTGTCTTAGTTCAGCCTGCTATAAAAAATTACCGTAGGTGGGGTGGCTTAATCAACAAATATCTATTTCTCACAGCTCTGTAAATGAAGTCTGAGATCATGGTGTCAGAGTAGTCAGGTTCTGGTGAGAGCCCTGTTCCCCGTTGCAGAGGGCTGGCTTCTTGTATTTTCAAGTGGCAGAAAGAGAGCTAGCTAGCTCTCTGACCTCTTTTAATAAAAGCACTACTCCCACTTATGAGGACTCCACCCTCATGGCCTAATCACTTCTGAAAGGCCTCATCTCAAAATACCATCACAACAGGATTAGGGTTTAAACATAGGAGTTTTGAGAGGAGACAAACATTCAATCCACTGCAAGGTTTTTCTCCACAGTAACTCTTCACAATTTGCCTCAGGTTCAAGCTCTCCTAACACTGCAACAGGAAGTGGGGAGAAGATGATCAAAGGAGGCATGGGGAGTATGTGTAGCATTGGGTTACCCTTCTCTCTCATATATTCACCCTACAAAGTACACTTATCTTTGTGAGGGCTGGTAACAACTCATAACTCTGCCTTTAAGGCTGAAATAACCTTGTTTACTAGATCCTATAGCCCCAAAGGCATCCCTAGGACTCTCCCCAAAACCCTATTTGTTGTGACCTTGTTAAATTAACATTTGTTTAGTAGACCTCCAGGGTGTGAATGGTGAGCCGTATAGTGTAGTACAATAAAAGATCAGATTGCAAGGGAAGGTAAAATAGAGAAGTTTATTACTTGCAGGTCCTGAAGGAGGTACTTAGCACCTCCAGGGGCCATAAGGGGAGGACAAGGTAGGGTACAGGTAGAGAGAACAGGGAAGGACCTGTGGCACACGCCTTTATTAGAGTCCAAGGCGGTGAAGTCCTCTGTAAACTTCAAGCAGAGAGGGTCTTTTCTAAGGTTTGCACTGGGGAAGGCTCTGGGCAGCTGAGGAGAGTGCTTTTCACAGGGTTGTTGGGGAAGTCATAGGAGGAATTTACATTTACTTGTGACTCTGCAGACTGTGAACTAAGGCATGAGTTCCAAGCAGGAGGCTAGTGACAGTTCAAGGCCTCTGCAGCCTGTCTGGCCACATAGAATGGATGTCAAGGCAGCAATATTATAGAGTCCCTTAGCTAAGCTCTCAGCATCGTAGTAAACAGCCATAATAAACCAACCACTTTGAACGTATCTTCTAATATTCCTGGTCTCAGTTAGCTGACCAGCCTCTATTCTGTTTCTTAAACATTCAAGTCTTTTTTTCGCAGGTCCATTTGCCTTAGTTCATCTGCGTGGAGCACACATCTCACACATCTTCCCTTGGTTATTTATCACCATTCAGTTCTTAGCTTAACTGGTATGTCCTTAGTGGGACCTTTCCAGACACCACTCTAAAATAGCCTTCACCATTCTTCTACTGCATATTTTATTTTGTACGTATCCTCTGCTTTAACTTCTTTTTTTTTTTTTGTCTCAAAGGAGCAGGGAATTTGCTTCCCTTATGTATTAATACCTAGAAAAATACTTGACATACAGAAGGCACTCAAAATATTTTGAAAGACATACATAATTGAAAATAAATTATAGTTATATATTATTATTTAATAATGATGAAAAATGAGAATATTAAAATGTCAAAAATATTTCTGATTTTAAATAATTAAAATGTTGACCAATGTAAATTCTTTTTATGAAGGCAGTACACATTCTTAAAAAGTGTCTCCTAACTTTTTACTGATATTCTTTCCAATGGAAAAGTGTTTCTACTGAAATAATGTTAAAATAGTATCCATTTTTAAATAACTGAAAATTGACTGTGGTAAATTCTTATAAAAGAAATACTATACAAAACTCAAAAAATGTCTCTTGAATTTTTACTGACATTCTTTCCAAGTGTTACATAGAAATTCATGCCAAAATTTGTAAAGTGTTTAACATTTCCAATGGATTTTTTTCCTTTGTTTTATATATGCACCTGTTTTCAACTCTTACATATGTAATACCCCCTCCCAAAAATCTTTGTGAAGAGCTGGCATCTTCAAAAGCCTGGTGTTTTCAGAATTACAGTTTTTCAAATGCAATGGGTCTAATGTGTTCTAAAGAACAGATATAAAAAGATAAGAAAAAAAAAGAATAGCTTATAAAAATGTTTAATATCAGATCATATTCTCTTTTTTCCTAATATAAAAGAAAGACAGGATTTTTATTTTGCTACTTGTCTCTGTAAATATCACCATTTTATTAAAATTTTATCAGATGTCCTAATCATATTAACTAACCTTCCACTAATGTCCTCCAGGACCCTTCCATCAACTTGCCCCAGCATTTCAAAATCATTCTGCCTCTGTTTTAAGCAGAGTTGAGTTCATTCTCTCTACCATATTTCAATCATTTGTCCTCAATCTGCACTAGCTATAACCAAGATACCCAATATCAGGATCTTCTTGGTCCCTTTGATCTAGGGATCTGTTGCAATTGTCTTATCTTTAGCACATAAAAATGTTTGTAGTAGCTAGAACACTCAGTACCCAATACTTAGCATGCATCTTTATAAAGCCATTTCCCTTGCGGTTGGCTACACCCCTTGAGGCACTGCCAGGGAGCAGGGCATATGTGCCTGTCTCTTTGTGGCCCATAAGCTTTTGTCCCCTTCCCAGGCTCTAGGAATGGGTCTCTGTCTCCTTTTCTTCAAAAACCTTCATCCACTCTCCTTTCACTCTGTGACACCAAAATTCTCTGTTTTTAGAGCAAGAGCTGATACAAATCGGATTACACCTCTTAAGAGTTAATAAAATTATTCATTATAAATTATTTGATGTGACTGGATACTAAAGTTGCAATACAGATTATTCTTATGAATTATATTTTTATTATATTTTATATTTATATATTATATATTTATATTTATATAAATATATATATATTTATATAATATATTTATATATTATATTTTAGACTGCCCAAAATAAAAATTAATATTTGGTTAACCTCATTGTCCTGTCACAAATGTTTACACAAAAACCTATTTCATAGCATTTATGGATGTTATTTATATTTTCATATGTATATATATGTAAAAATGCACACATTCACACATACCGATATGAATATATATACACACATATATATCTTAAATCAATATATATTAAATTATATACATATTTATATTTCTCATGTAAGAGTATAGTTACAGTTATCTTTCACAGATTATTTAGACATTTGCTTCAAGTCCCTAGGTAATGAATTCTTCCAGGTGTTGCTATATTAAGAAAACTGCAGTATCTGTATATTTCTAGTACCAAGTGTGGGAGAAAAGTTATACAGGTCTTACCTCTCCCTGAATACTGGCTCAATAAGGTTTGCTTCTCTCTGTTTTTATTGTTCACTCTGCTTTCATGACACATGGTGGGATGACTCAGAAAAATATTCTGATTATGGTGCACAGCAGTCTCTCAATTTTAAATTGTGTTCCACGAATGTACATTGTAGAGGATCCCCTCTTAAAACTGAACCAAGTTAAACAGACAATTAAATAATTAATGTATGTGACAATGCCTAGGTTAGAACCTCTTTTACATAGAGACTTTCAGTCCATCTTTACTTAATTTAGGAAATATAAGGAGGGGAGATTATAGCAAGGATGGTTCTAGATCTTTAGCATTTTTCTACTCTAAGATGAGTTATATACACTAAGATTGAAATTCAGAGGGCTTGATGACTGTTCAAGTTCATACACTTGGGGTGAGAATCAGAGGCTGGGATACATCATGTCCAGCGTGGCAGGCTTTCCACATGCCACACTACTTCCCTAGACACTGGTGTTGTAACAGGATCATACCACAGGAATTTGTAGATCCTGATTTGCCATGAAATAGATCCAGAAAACTTTTTGGCCCTAAAATATAACAGAAAGATTGAATAAGCAATCCAAAACATTTCGCAAGTTAAAATCCTATAGAGGCAAATGTATGTTCTCTCACTTTCTCCCAGTGAAAACAGACAGGTGGTATCTGTAGACTAGAGAGCCGGGAACTTGGCTTATTTCTGATTTGTGAGCTCTCATTGCCAATCCCAATTCTGACAGTAGCTCATTAAAGATGTTGGGCAAGCTATTGTTCTCTGTATGAGAACGTTCTCATTATACAAAGAGAATCCTAAATGCAAACCTGGCGAAGAGCAGCAGGGCAGCTGCAACTATTGGCACTGATGACGTCTTCCTTCAGGAAACAGTCGCCTCAGACACAACACTCTCCTTCTGTGTTTCTGTGGCTCTGTACCATTCTCATTTGGATTATCCTCATCTTACCCTCACCTCTGCACTCCCGAAAAAATCTGGTCACTTCTCTGAATGCCTGCTCACCCTTCCACTCTAAGCACTTCCAAAAGCTCTACACACAGCATTCTTCTCTTTTCTCTTTACCCTGAAAGCTTCTTTGGTGAAATCAATCCATCATATCCATTCAGGTCATTCCAAGTCTGTGTGTTTAGTACTTCAGGTATCTCTTTATATGTGTTATGGGTTGAATTATGTCTCTCTCCAAATTCGTAGGTTGAAGTCCTAGCCTCTAGTGACTCAGGATGTGAATTTGGGAATAAGAGTGTTACAGATATAATTAGTTAAGATGGGGTCACACTGAAGTAAGTAGGATGGGCTACTAATTCAGTATGACTGTTGTCCCTATAAAAAGGAGAAATTTGGGCACAGACAAGGGAGAATGCCATGTGAGGGTGAAGACAGAGATTAGGGTGATGATCCTGCAAGTCGAGGAATGCCATAGAGTGCCAGGACACCACTGGGAGCTAAGCAAGAGGCATGGGACAGATTCTCCCTCACAGCCCTCGGATGGAACCCACCCTACCAAGACCTTGATCTTGAAATTCCAGTTTCCAGAACTATGAGACAATCCATTTCTCTTGTTTAAGTCACTGAGTTTGCAGTACCTTGTTACAGCAGCCTTAGCAAACTGATACAATATCTCAAACAGTAGTATGTGGACAGCAAACTTGGTTTCCTTTTCCTCTTGGGTACATATCCAGATGAGGTTTCTAGCCACTCTCATAATTAAGTGACTGTTTTGGTCACTTAATTTCAGGCGTGGTCCATAAAAATGTCCACACGTGATTTGCCCTGTTCTTTTTCCTTTCTTATTGGTTGGAATGGAGAACACCTCCAGGACAACAAAACCATATGTTGAAGATGCAGGAGCCACAAGATGAAAGAAGACTTAGTAATTAGATTTCTGTTCTCTGAAGAAGGGCAGCCTGATCAGAATGCCACCGTAGACTGTGACATAAGTAAGAAATAAGCTTTAGTGTATTAAGTCACGGAAATTGAAGAGTTTCATTTAGGATAGAATCTAGCATTTTTCCTTTTTTTCTAACACATTTTCCCTTGCATTTCTGCTTTTTTAAAAAATTTAATCTAAGTGACCAGAAAATATTTTAGATCAAGTATCCAACAGAAAATTCAATATCTAAGCACTTACATGGTCATGTACTTCCCATATTTATTAGCTCATTCAATTGGCTATTCTCCCTGAACTTGCTAGCCACCCATCTTTGAAATTTTGGGATTATTTCCTCTATCTTCATTTTCCTTATCCTCACAAATCTCCTTCACATGCAAGACTCATGGATACTCCATCCCAAATATCTCTGCATATTTGTATGCATTCTTTGATTTTACCACTAATACTTAGATCAGTTCATTGTTTGGAAGTAATGCAGTTATGTCCTATATAGGCGTCCTATCTAAAAACTTACCCATTTTAATATTTATATGCCTCCAAGCCAGTAGCTTTCAAACTACTAGTTATCACCTAATTCTAGACCTTACAGTGAAGTGAGTGGATCACAAATCTCATTTAAAAATGAGATTAAATAGAGCAGAAGAAAATATATAAAGAATAAAATATCTTAGCACAAGTAAACACACATCTTTGATAAGTATGTATATATAATTCTATGGAATGTTTCTATGAGGTGAGTGTATATATATGTGTGTATATATATATATATATATATATATGGCACGTGGTGGGGTAAATATATTTCTTGCTGTGATTTTCAGTCAAATAAAAATAAGTGTGGCCTTATATGCTATTGACATACTAACATCTAAAAGGTACAGATATATTGTGTCAATTCTAGGCTAAAAAGAAATATAAGTGACTTCCTAGAGCACTTGCACTTAGAAGATGAACTCTGATATTTTCTACCATACACAGATTCTGTCCTTCAGTATAGCTGGATTGTTTGCTGTTTCCTTTATAAATCTTCATGTTTTCACTTCCAAACATTTACTAGACTCTTCTTTGGGATGAAATTCATCTGTATAACTGCATTTCTATAGCACCATCCAGCAAAGCTTATTTATTTCTATGGCACCATCCAGCAAAGCTTATTCAAAAGCCTGCACGTGACACTACCTTTATGTAGTTTTCCCTGATATACTGAAACAAATGATGTTCCTTGTGTCTCTTAACATCATGAGAACATTTCAGATCCCTAGCCCAGCATTTCTCACATTCTCTCTAGTATTCTGCCTTCTGTGTATTTGCACTGTCATGAATACTTTAATACAAGAGAAAGATCTTAGCCCAACATTAAAAAATGTCACTGAAGTGATTTCTCAGTTACAGTCTTATGCATGAATATCAACAAATAATATAGTTTGCTAAATATTTGTGTGTGGGTGGGTGAATATCTCTCAGGTTTATTAAATGTACACAATTACTGTGAAGTTGCCCTGATTCTGGATTCATTGAGAAATACAGATAATAAATATATTTATATAATAAAAAGGCAGAAAATAAAAAGCAATATTTCAATAGTTATTATTTCACAAATTACAAAAAATTCTGCTAATACACAGATCTGACCTAAAGAATATAGGCAAATGGTTGACCAACTCAGGTTCTGAGTGGCTGCTGCTTGAGAACCCCGGATACCCTGAGTGATGACAGAACCATCTTGAACGTCCTAGAAGACACCCAATAATGAACTCACTCCCTCGATGCTCCTACCTCTTCATAGGAGAGCATATGGCATATCTTTGAAATATTTCTTCCCCTGGTTTAGTGCCCTGGTAAATGCCTACTATATTACAAGAGATTCTATGAGTTTTTTGGGGCAATTGCACATATGAATAAGATTAGTGTTCTCAGAGAAAATTTGTAGAAAACAAATATAAACACACATAAAATAATGGAGTAAATAAATTTCAGGGACAGGTAATGAATGTAAATGTGAGTAATATATGGTAATGGATAGCCCCCAGGTTTAAAAATTGGATAAGGACCTTATTTAAAAGTAGACAAGTATGACCATCAATGAAGAGTAAAATAGAGACGGTGAAGAGTAGACATGGACAGAGATCAAGTGCCTCAAAACAAGAAAACTGCTTTTACACCTCATTCAAACTTTGATGTACAGAGTTGCTCCCACATCTGAAAGGTGATGGCATTTCTGGTTGACTTTTCTGTTTGACTTCCCTACTATGGAATGTGTAAGACCATATTAAATCTCCAGTGGTAAAATCAAAATCTAAAGCATCTCCTGACTTCATTTTTGAGAGCTGAATCAAAACTTTATGTCCTTGAAACATTAGAATTACTTTTGCTTTGGCAATACTTTTCTATGTTATAGTCATGGCTGACAAGAAATTCAGAGTCATTCTCTGTTACAGAAGCTAATTATTTTTGGCATACATTCTAAAATCAAGTGCAAATGGTGTTCCTCATTTCCAATTCGGGAAGTTAAGAGTCTTTGTGCTAATTGGATAGGTGAGTACTTAAACTAATAAAGGTAATGAAGTTTAAGATATTCACCTCAGAATCCAAAGAAAAATTATATTATTCGTGTCTCTTCAGTATTCAAGGGTCTGATGATGTTAAGTCTCAACAGCATAAAGAGTGTGTTATAATGGCAGAAATTAGAATAGTTTAAAATATATCACTGTGAGTCAACCAAGAAAAATAAAGTTTTAGGCAAATCTAACCCAAATATATATTTTATATCCAGTGACCTGCATCTAATAGCTTAAAGAATAACAAAACATACTAAACCAATTTTTATAGAACATTAAAAAAATTAGATGAGGGAAAACAAAGATGTGAACTATAGTAATATTCAAAGTTAAAGGAATGACTAGTCTATATTATGATCAAGCAGAAAACATAGAACTATGTATTAAATAGCAGAGATAAAACCACCCATAATACTGTAATTTAAATGAAAATTAAAGTTTTCTGGGATTGATATCTGAGGTCTGGTCATTGAGGCAAGAATTGACTCTGTTTCTAAGGCGCTACCTATTTTTTAAGATGTATATTAAATACTCTGAATGTTTTCACATTTCACTGAATATTATACAAGCAGCTACTATTTATAAACATTTACAGATAAGCCAATTGTTGCATATGAAAATTACTATTATCATTTTTATCAGAAGAAAGATTTGTTCTATATGAAATTAACTC
The DNA here is from genome assembly GCF_059928025.1 of Delphinapterus leucas. Taxonomy (NCBI): domain Eukaryota; kingdom Metazoa; phylum Chordata; class Mammalia; order Artiodactyla; family Monodontidae; genus Delphinapterus; species Delphinapterus leucas. Next base: position 34,818,981 of record NC_143140.1, read on the forward strand.
AGCAGTTTATTGCATTATAAAAACAACTAATATTTTTGAGGTTGTACCGTGTGCCAAGTTTATTTCTAAGCTCCTTACAAGTATTCATATACTTAATTTTTATGACAATCTTATGAAATAGATAACATGCTCTTATAAGATGCAGGCTCTGATTTGGGGGATGATTCTATTATCATCAATCCCAAACACCCAAGGCTTTTCTGCCCACTCTTAGTTAATACATGATGCTTCTATCCCTTTAGCTGACAAGCACAAACTTGACAAAGACTTTTGGATGTCTGGTACAAAATATACTCAATGCAAATTTGGTTTAAACATTTTTATTTCCTTTGCCTTATTTTGAGCCTACTTTCACCTGAATGCTTACCCAAAAATGGGCAAGTCTGACTTCTCTAATTGTGTGTTTGTTTGTTTGTTTTTTTTAACCAATTTCTGTTTGAGACCAAGGGTAGACGTGAGAGCATGGTGAGAAGTGTAAGAGGCAAGATGAGTAGAGGTTAAGGTAGGGAAGATCTTACTTGAACTTGTTGCATTATAAGCTGACTTTACACTCTTGTGTGTGCCTGATGACTCTTGTGTGTTCTTTAGAGAATCATTTGCTGGAAACTTCATCCTACAGATCCTTTGACCTGGGAGTATGAACCCCTTGCCGTTGTAGCTCTTCCACTCTTCTAGGTGATGTTATTAAGTAGGACTTAATAGGAATCATGCTTGTCCTCTCCCACGCACACCCCCTACCTACTACACAGAAAAGATTTTACACACCCTCTGCCTTGAAAAAGGCTGAGTCTAGGATTACAAACCCCAGTCACTAAAATAGCCATCTCAACTTGATCCCAAAAAGGCTGTTCTCTCCACTTTCAGAGCAGTAAGTTAGTCCATCGTTTATTCTCCAGATCTCTGTGGAAGTCAAGTGTTTGGCTTCGGTGTTTCGCAACTTCAGGAAGCATGTTTCAGAAATCTGAGTGGTCCCTTTGCACTGCTAACCTGAGCAAAAGAGGATGGAGCCCCTTCTTCTCCTTAGGAATTCATATCCCGAGACAGCTGTCTCCAAAAGTCCTTCCCAGATTTTCTCTACTCATCACTCATATCTATTTTTGTAACTTAGATCTTGTATAAATGGCCTACAAATAATGAAACCCATTTTTGTCATTTCCTTTGTAAATTCTATACGTAAAGACTTTCCCATACACACTTTGCTGTCAGATATCTATTATATTTGTATTTTAGCCAGCATTGAGTTAGGAAGGTCCTGGCCTCCTGTTAATACTTATATATCAATATATGTTATCAAGTTATAATTTATTACATGTTACACATATACAGATGATTGTATATATATATTATACATACTTTTTCAGAGTAATGTTTTCTTACTAATGATGGCATTAGTAATAAGTTAGGGTAAGAATCATTCTTAAAACAGTGCCGTGTAGATTGTCTGGTTTCTAGCTTGCCTCTGTTGCTTTCTTAGTAAACCAGGGCAGCATAACAATTTAGGTGAGGATCTTGTTTGTTATATGGATGTTCCTGCTAGAGAACATATCTTAGTTTTTTGTTGAAGGCACATTTTTGCATATGTTTCAGTATTTGCTTTTGTGTGATTTTGAGAGCTTTGTTCCAGTGAGTTCATATCATCATTACCACATAAAAAGAATAACATGCGGTTCTATTTTTCTCGGTTAATAGATAGTAATTATTTAATAATAATGTTTTTTTTAAATGTAATATTTCAAGAATTCATGGGCTTATATTGAGTGATAACTCTAGGTTTGTGAAGATCAGATGGGCAATTCCTGGCACAAACAATTAGGTTATCAACTCAGTTTAGTTTCACTAATCAATGTCATAGTCATAATCAGTAAATAGTTTTAAAGGGTTTTTTTTTTCATTCTTACACTTTAGTTATTTTATGCCCATATTGGACTACTAGTAAAAGCAGGAGGCCTAAAACACCCTGATGTAGAAATATGACAAGATAATGAAGAACACTGAAACTGATAATTATGGAAAACCACTTAGATTTTGATCAGATGTGTAAATTATATTCTTCTGATAAAATTTTTTGACACTACATTAAAACGTCCCTAATAAATGAAAACTAAAGAAAAGTGATAAAATGTTTTATAATATTTATTTCCAGTTTAGATTTTTATTAGTAGGAATCTAAATTCTCCTTTCACCAAAGTTGTATTTAGGCAAATACTTATAAACAGCAACAAGGAATCTTCTCGCCTAGGTCATTATTTAGAGTAGAAACATCTTAAGCTAAAAAACAAGTGTTAAGTATTTTCAAAGTATGGTACATAAGAATTCTAAAATCTAATGTCTAACTCTATCACTTCTGGTTTATTTAGATGAAAAAGAAAGTTCTCATTTTAAGATTCAGATTGAGGTTTGTTTTTCTGCTTCAATCTCTGTGACAAGCCAAACTCCCATCTAATTCTGTTGACTTCAGTATTGGTTTCCCAACAGAAGTCAGGCAGAGCTAACGAGTAGAGTTTATCATTTTCATTTGTGATTATTACCTACTTAGTAGGAGGAATGGGTTGACCAGATATACTTTATTTCTTAGCCTAATATAATCGAATATCATCCCAAATCCAATACCTATTACTTTTGATAATTGATGTACACATCATGCCCTCAAGATTCTAAGATATAAATATAAATTAGAGAAAAATATAGATTTATAATATTAAATATTCCAAAGTTAGATTTTAAGTAATAAAAATGTAAATGCATTAGTGATTAAAAACATAGTACCAAAATCAGTAAACAGATTTTTATAGAAATGGGCAGATATAATTTATGAGTAGAAAGTTGCCTCCACTTTGTATTTCAAGAACATAGTACATATAAAGAAAGAATTAAGTCATATAATTTTATCTCATCTTTCAAAATAAAATTCTATGATTAAATTCAGCTCCCAAAACAAATTGTGCTTTGCACCCCTGAGTTAAGAAAACTTTTCCATTAACTTCAGGTATATTGCAACAGAAGACTAAGGCATAAACATTATAGCTACAAATGTAAAGTTTCACCTTATTTTCTTTTATGTTATAACTTAATAAAGAAGAGCAATGTATTTCAAAAGTGTTTCATTGTTTGGAAATATTTACATTTGTTTTAGCTAATGTATATTAACTTAATGGACCTTTCATTTTGTTTCCATTTGTGTATAAAACAATAGAAGAAAATGTTTTTTTAGAATATACCTTAGACGTAGATTGGAACAGTTTATATGTAATGTCTTATTTAAATAACGTAATTTCACATTTTGATCTATTTCTCTAGCCTTTTTGTGACAGAAGCCATGTGGGTAGTTCAAAATATTAATAGAAGGTATCTCTATGTAATAAGTCTAATGTCTGAAGAAACATTAAAGTCAAATCCCATGTGGGACAGAGAGAATAGTTTGTAATATACAAATCGTAATTCGATAAATAATATGGATTTTTTAAAAAAATCATTTAGTTATTCAGCGAAGAGTAAATACTAGTTTCTCGTTGTGGAATAGAAACTTCCATCTATGAATTATTTAGAATAAACTTTACAATTGTTCAGATTTTGTGCTTTTATTTTCCTGCCTTAAAGAATTAATCAAAATTTTCTGAATAAAAATATTTCATTAATTGTTTTTGTTTTTCGCTTCCTTATTAATCCTCTCCCTATGCCAGGCATTGTAGAGGCTTAGTATTTTCATTCAAGTGGCTTATAATGCAGTGAAGAAATAGACATGTGTGAAACAACGAAATATTATCAGTCTCTAATAAAATGCAAAGCACATTTGAAGAACAGAATAAATATTATGAGAGTTTACCATAGTAGATTAAGACATGGGATGGAAGAAAATTTGGAAAGGAGAATTTGAATGGTGACTTCAAAGATTAGCAAGAATTTTCTCTGTTATCAAGAGATTGTAAGGAGGAGAAGGAAAAGAAGAGGGAGATGGACAGAAACGATGGGCAAAAGGCCAACTGTAGGGGGAAATGTGTATGGGTTGGAGGTGAGGTTAACTCATGCCACGCTAAGGAATTCAGATTTTGGTAAAGTAGTGATAGAGACCCATCAACACATTTTGACTGAGAATAGTTACATAATTCAAATAGGATTGTATTTGACATGTGTGAAATCTGAACTGAAAAACCAACAAAAGGGCAACTCTAGTAGTCCAACAGAAGAATTTATGAATATCTGAACTAGGACTGTGGTGGGGAGGCTAAAGCGGAGAGAAAGGTGAGAAGTTGTTTTGGGCAAGAGAAAGCTCATAGATAAGAAACATACCTGGTTTTGAATAACCAGCTATGAGCCATGTCTTTTAGCCTAGACAAATTATTAATTCAGTCTCTCTCTCTTTCTCCCTCTGTCTCTCTGTCTCTCTGTCTCTGTCTCTCTTTCTCTCATCTCTCTCATCTCTGTCATCTCTCTCATCTCTTAATGTACCATTAGGTTGTTGTAAGAATTAGTATCTTATCGTTTTGTAGGTTTTAGTGTTGAATTCTTACAAATCTTTCATCAGATTTATACCTAGCTTCCATTGTACAACAAAGTGAATCAGCTTTATGCACGCATACATCCCCACATCCCTTCCCTCCTATGTTCCCCTACCACCCCTCCAGGTGGTCACAAAGCGCCAAGCAGATCTCCCTCTGCGATGCAGTTGCTTCCCACTAGCTATCTGTTTTACATTTGGTAGTGTATATATGTACATGCCACTCTCTCACTTCATCCCAGTTTACCCTTCCCCCTCCCCGTGTCCTCAAGTCCATTCTCTACTTCTGCATCTTTATTCCTGTCCTGCCCCTAGGTTCTTCATAACCATTTTTTTTGTTGTTTAGATTCCATATATATGTGTTAGCATACGGTATTTATTTTTCTCTTTTTGACTTACTTCACTCTGTATGACAGATTCTAGGTCCATCCACCTCACTACAAATAACTCAATTTCGTTTCTTTTTATGGCGGAGTAATATTCCATTGTATATATGTGCCACGTCTTCTTTATCCATTCATCTGTCGATGGACATTTAGGTTGCTTCCATGTCCTGGCTATGGTAAATAAAGCTGCAATGAACATTGTGGTACATGACTCTTTTTGAATTATGGTTTTCTCAGGGTATATGCCCGGTAGAGGGATTGCTGGGTCGTATGGTAGTTCTAATTTTAGCTTTTTAAGGAACCTCCATACTGTTCTCCATAGTGGCTGTATCAATTTACATTCCCACCAACAGTGCGAGAGGGTTCCCTTTTCTCCACACCCTCTCCAGCATTTATTGTTTGTAGATTTTTTGATGATGGCCATTCTGACTGGTGTGAGGTGATACCTCATTGTAGTTTTGATTTACATTTCTCTAATGATTAGTGATGTTGAGCATCCTTTCATGTGTTGCCAATCTGTATATCTTCTTTGGAGAAATGTCTATTTAGGTCTTCTGCCCATTTTTGGATTGGGTTGTTTGTTTTTTTGATATTGAGCTGCATGAGCTGCTTGTATATTTTGGAGATTAATCCTTTGTCAGTTGCTTCATTTGCAAATATTTTCTCCCATTCTGAGGGTTTTCTTTTCGTCTTGTTTATGGTTTCCTTTGCTGTGCAAAAGCTTTTAAGTTTCATTAGGTCTTCATATCCCCCTTGCTTTGTATTTTACAGCTTCTCTCAGCAAGACATGGAGTCTGTTTCTCAATGCCTTCCATCTGGGTTTGGCCCAGTGACCTGCTTTTCCTAATGCAACGTTAGTGAATAGAACTTAAGCAGAAGCTTGATAAATGCTTACACAGCAGGGCTTTCTCTTTTACCACCACTGATCAAGGTCCACATTATGGTCAGTTTTTGTGAGATAGTAAACTTAAATGCTTGTATAAACAGAAGGGTCCCTGAAGTAATTTTTACCTAATTCTTCCTCTTTGCAATTGAGTAATGCCAAAGGTCAGGCACAGACCTAAGTTTAACAAATAATCTTTCTCTAAGAATTATGAGTTTGAACCAGGTGACTCAAGGGATAAAAAAATGGATATAATCCATTTTTTTAAAATGATGCAACCTAGGTGTCATACTTGAGTTCTCCTCTTAAGAGCTTCCTATGCTACCTGATCCCCGAGGTTGGTTCTGTAGTTCCTTGATAGTACAGTTAACAATTTTGTATCATTTTCCTGATTTGGGATTGCCATGCACTCCTGGTCTCCTGTGAACATAAGGTATGTGACTGAAAGACAGAGCCTGCTTCAGGTCTTTTTAGGTCCTGTTCAGTAGCTCCTTGGAAGTGAGAAGCCCCCAGCATAAACAGGCTGAAGTCACCTTTGTGTGCCCTGAAGTTGAGGAAAGAGTCACAGGTTGCTTGGGAGTAGCAAAGTACTTGCCCAGGTCAGGGCTAATGGAGGAGATATGGATTTATAAGGGAAACTGAATAGTTGACAAAAGAGAAGAAACAGATTTTCAGGATCTGTAGGACTTAGAGACATGAAACCACCCAGGTAAATCAAAACTGACCAGGTCCATTCTCTGTCTTCTTCCGACTACCTTCCCTCTATATTTTGAAGGAGTGAAAAATCGCTAGCTGGTGGGAGTGGAAGTGAACCAGGGGAAGGTAATGAGCAGAAGAGCGAAGCCCCAGGGAACTTCCCAGCCTGAAACCGGTCTGAGCTGGTAGAGGATAGAAGAATTCATTCTAGGCCAAATTTGAAGTTTTGATTACTTCATAGGATTGGGTATTCAGATTCCTGAATTGAGGCATGAGGATGTTTATTTAAAGTAAATGTAGAACCTTCAGTTAACCACTGAGAAGCAAAGCATGAAATCTGTCTTAGGTCTCATATGGGTATAGGATTATCCCAGTTGAATAATGTCTAAAAGAAGGACAGGGGATAAATGTGTTAAGATTATGCTACAAATCTTGCTTGTTCAGCACAACACACCATTCTGATTTCTTACATATAATGTTTTCCTCCAAAATGGAATAATTTTGTTTTTTCCCATAAGAATGCTTAGCGATGTTATGTTTTCAATCATTTTGTTTAATAATAAAAACATTTGCATTAGCCATTTATCTCTGAGTACAATAGAGAGAAAATGAAAGTAAGCCTATAAGCATCTCCAGTAAATGGTAACGTTTATTGTTTACAAAATCAATTCCTGTTTACAAGATCAATTCCCTGCACCCCCTTACCCTGCTCCATATCACAGGGGACTAACCCAGAAAACTAGGTGTCCCAGGTTCATTCACTAGTTAGATGCTGGAAGACTAAAGAGTGAGAAGGAGAGAGTAGCCAGGTTTTTTCTCCCCCCCCTTTACCTGAATGGTGCGGCAGTGTAAGGAGCAGTGGCCACATCTCCTCCTTGGCTCCAGCTTCTACTGGGCTGACTCCTCTCTGTGGTCCCAGTACCTCCTGTCCCAGCCCCTTCCATGGTCCCAAACCCTGATAACATCAAGTCTTCCATTTGAATTGCCTCACCATATTCTATTTGACTTTTTAAAGTTTCAATTTGTAAGTAGCTCCCCATACAAATACATCTTCACCAAGCTACTTAGTGTGAATTTTGTTTCACTGACTGGAGTCAGACTCCTAACACCGTTGTCAGTATTCTGGGAACTTAATTTAGGAAATCTGTATCTGTTTTGTTTTAGTAATATATACAGTCAAAATAGTAGCTCATCCTTCCCTGCTTTTTGCAGGTTTGGATAAAGGTGGCCCTGAACTCTAAAGCCAGATCTTCCCCCATAAATTCTGCAGATTCTGAAAGCCTACTTCTCTATTGGTTCTCACTATTATAAATTTCTAAATTATCTAATTCTTTTAAATCTAATCTTTGAAGAAAATTGAAGATATCTCTGATTCAGAACATTCAGTGTGTGCTCCCTCTCTGTCCATATAGTTTTATATATACACATTATATATATATACATATGTATATATATATATATATTTCTGTCTCTCCATCTCCATCTTTCTCTCTGTCACATTAACTATGTACATAAAATAAATCTTACTACTTATCATTTATATATTTTCTCTGTATCCTAATTTATAGCATTGCCAGTATAGTTGTCAAATTCTAAAGAAAGTGTGATTGACCTCCATCTCAATGTGGTTTTGTCTAGTTGATATATTTGTAATGATTCTTGCTGTATATAATTCAATGTTATGGTGCTTGATGAGTCAAAAATCAGAACTGTTATATATTTTGATGAATTGTAGCTTCTGTCATTGCAAAAATGTCTCTTTGTTGCATTCATGAACTTATCTCGAAATTTAGAAATTTATTTTGGCTCAAGTATTGGCAAACTCGACTTACTTTATGTGCACTTGCATGATATACTTTTACTCAAACATTTATTTTAAATAATTTTGGGTCTGTCTTTAACTTCTTTATGTATAGCATTCAGATTAAGCTGCTTTTTCACTCTATCTTAGAATTTTTTCTCTTAGTAGGGAAATTAACATACTTACATTTATTATGACTACCAATAATATTGTGTATTGTTTCTACTATATCTTTTCAATGCTTTTGGCTTGACTGATTTTTGCTAGATTAAATGTTTTTTTTTTGAGAGAACATATTCTATTCTAAGGAGATTTAAACATATCATAAAAGTTTAATATATACAAATCAAGATAAGAATAATTAATTACATCTAGTATGGATGACACAGGGAAGAATATATTTTGAGAGACCAACTGTGAAAGGAGAATGTTACATAAATTTTCCACAAAGGTTTGTAAATAGTTTAGCAGTCTATTCTGTGAGGTTCTTGAAAAATTCTTAACTAGGTAAAGATATGAAGTAATTCTTTAGCGAATGAGTGGCATTCTGGGAAAGCATATGAGTTATGCTGTGGATAAAAGTGAGCCAGTCTTCATTTTTTTTTTTAACATCTTTATCAGAGTACAGTTGCTCCACAATGCTGTTAGCTTCTGTTGTATGACAAAGTGAATCAGCTATATGCATGCATACATCCCTACATCCCCTCCCTTCTGCGTTCCCCTCCCACCCCTCCAGGTGGTCGCAAAGCACCAAGGTGACCTCCCTGTGTGATGCAGCTGCCTCCCACTAGCTATCTATTTTATATTTGGTAGTGTATATGTGTCCATGCCACTCTCTCACTTCATCCCAGCTTACCCTTCCCCCTCCCTGTGTCCTCAAGTCCATTCTCTACTTCTGCATCTTTATTCCTGTCCTGCCCCTAGGTTCATCAGAACCTTTTTTTTTTTTTTTAGATTCCATATATATGTGTTAGCATACAGTATTTGTTTTTCTCTTTCTGACTTACTGCACTCTGTATGACAGACTCTAGGTCCACCCACCTCACTACAAATTTTCTTTCTTTTTTTGTAAATTCTTGTGGTTTAGAAATCTTATATACTCATACATCATTTAATCGTCTATAATTAAGCAAATTAAAAGTGTACCTTTAGATCTAATTTCATAAACTCTTCCCTCCTCTACTACTCAACATTTTCACATACATTCAAGAGAGCAGAATGTAGTCACCTTAAATATTACTTTGTTTATGCTTAATAGCTTCACTTCATTTGAACAGGTGGCACAATCTAGAACTATAAGGAGGACAGAAAGTTATTCTCTAGAGAAGATTCATTAACACAAAAGTTAAAAAATAACCTATGCACACAAAAGAAGCATCACCATTTTAACATTAGAAATACAAGAAACAACTAGACACACTTTGAAAGACATACAGATATTCAGTATAGTCATAAACATTGCTTTTGAAAGGAAGGAAACTATTCTACCAAATGACTTTTCAATCCAATAGAAGCTTAGTATAACAGATATATTGATCGGAAACTCAAAAGAAGTATTACATCCTGATAAATCTCCATATACTTTATTTTAAAAATATTTTTATTAAAAAAAACACAAGGGAGACAATATTATTTTCTGAAGGTGATGTGAGAGTACCTTGTTTCCAGTAAGATCATAGGTAATTTCAAGGGAGGCAGACATGATACCACCATAACCAGTAAATTAAGAAATCTGGTTATATTCCCAGATGTCTATAATAGGTCATTAAATACACAGATACGCAAAATCCAAATACCCCAAAACAAATAACTTTGTTTTCTAAATTCCACAAGCTGCTATGCTTCCACATTCATTTAATTTCCTATGATGAGTGAATTTAGTAAATTACATTGAAATTTAGGTTAATTGAGCTCTTTTAGGCCAGGGGTACTCTGTCCTAAGACTTTTAAAAGTCAGTACTTGGCACAATGTTTGCAGAGAGGTGTCAGTTTATTAACTGATAATTAAACCCTAATTTTTGAATACCAAATTTATAGATTTTATAATAGACATTTTAATGTAGCCTTTTATATTTGAACTAAGTAAAAAAATACAACTGAAGATAAAAGAATTGGATCTACTTAGAAGCAGAAAACTGAAGCTAAGTTTAAATACTAAGAGAAACTTGAGTCACTTTGATCTTCCTTTTAAAAAAAATTTTATTGAAGTATAGTTGATATACAATATTATATGTTACAGGTATACACTATAGTGATTCACAATTTTAAATGTTATATTCCATTTATAGTTGTTATAAAATATTGACTATATTCCCCATGTTGCACAATATGTCCTTGTATCTTATTTTATACATAATAGTTTGTACCTCTTAATCCCCTACCCCTATGTTGCCCCTTCCCTCTTCTCTCTCCCCACTGGTAGCCATGCCTTTGTTCTGTATATCTGTGAGTCTGCTGCTTTTTTTTTGTATTCTCTAGTTTGTTGTATTTTTTAGATTCCACATATAAGTGATATCATATGGTGTTTGCCTTTTCTCTGTCTTATTTCACTTAGCACAACACACCCCAAGTCTATCCATATTGCTGCAAATGGCAGAATTTCATTCTTTTTTATGGCTGAGTAGTGTTCCTTGTGTGTGTGTGTGTGTGTGTGTGTGTATCTCACATCTTCTTTATCCATTCATCTGTTGATGGCCACTTAGGTTGCTTCCATATCTTGGCCATTGTAAGTAATCCTGCTATGAATATTGGGGTGCATGTATCTTTTCCAATTAGTGTTTTTGTGTATTTTGGACATATATCCAGGAGTGGAATTGCTGGATCACATGGTAGAACATTCTTTTTCTAACACCATATACAAAAATAAACTCAAAATGGATTAAAGACCTAAATGTAAGACTGGGAACCATAACACTCCTAGAGGAAAACATAAGCAGAACACTCTTTGACAGAAACCATAGTGATATTTTTTGGAATCTGTCTCCTAAAGCAAAGGAAGTAAAAGCAAAAATAAACAAATGGGACCTAGTTAAACTTAACAACTTTTGCACAGGAAAGGAAACCATCAACAAAATGAAAAGACAACCTACTGAATGGGAGAAAATATTTGCAAATGATATGACTGATAAGGGGTTAATATCCAACATATATAAATAGCTCATACAATTCAACATCAAAAAAGCAAACAGGGCTTCCCTGGTGGTGCAGTGGTTGAAAGTCCACCTGCCGATGCAGGGGACATGGGTTCGTGCCCCGGTCCGGGAAGATCCCACATGCCGCGGAGCGGCTGGGCCCGTGAGCCGTTGCCGCTGAGCCTGCGCGTCCGGAGCCTGTGCTCCGCAACGGGAGAGGCCACAACAGTGAGAGGCCCGCGTACAGCAAAAAAAAAAAAAAAAAAAAAAAAAAAAAGCAAACAACCTGATTTAAAAATGGGCAGAAGAACTGAATAGACATTTTTCCAAGAGGAAATGTAGATGGCCAACAGGCACATGAAAAGATGGTCGACATCACTAATCATCAGGGAAATGCAAATCAAAACCACAATGAGATATCACTTCACACCTGTCAGAATGGCTGTCGTCAAAAAGAACACATTGGCTAGGATGTGGAGAAAAGGGAATCCTCGTACACTGTTGGTGGGAATGTAAATTGGTGCAGTCACTGTGGAAAACAGAATAGAGGTTTCTCAAAAAACTAAAAATAGAATTACCATATGACCCAGCAATTTCACTTTGATTTTCTGTGTAACTATTACTACATAATTTTATCCATTACAGTTGCACATTTACAAATTACAATGTTTTATGCTAGGCTGAGTTTCCTTTAATTTTAAGAATTATGGTGCCCCAACATACTAGTCTCTGACTTCTCTTGTACTGTTTAAACCAGTTGAATTGTAATAATGCGTTTACACATCTGTCTTCCCCACTAGAACATAAGAGCAGGGACACATGTTCATGTTTGTATACATAATGCCTGTGATGGATTAAACACTAATGTATGTTGGCTAAATGAGGCATCCTCATTTCCAGTAAGGGAGAAACATTTCATTATAGGATAACTTAGTTGTAGAAGCAAATAAAAAGCGGGAACATAAGATCAGCACCCCCTTGCTTTTTCTTTTTACATTTTCCATTTTCCTCTTAATGTGATATTAGAATTCACATCTCACAGCCCTTAGCACAAGCCAGTGAGGAGGTGCTATGATTCTACAAATTCTTACTTTAAAATTAGTATTAAAATAGATATTGATGAATATTATTAGGTTACTACTTTTACTTTATTTTTAATGAATAAATAAATATTTATATCTTGGCTGTTTACTTGGGTATAAGAAAACAATATTTATGGGAGCTTTTAGTTAAAAAGGCTTTGCACCAAATTTAAACTTAAACATTTACCATCGAGTTTCTCCATCGCTCTTGAAAGCTCCAGTCTCTATTTAATTTAGATGTTACTCTTGTGACCTAATAAGGGTAAGGGGAAAAAAGACATTTAATGCAAGCTTCTCTGACTATTTTTTCACCAGTGTGGTGTGTAGGGCCACTTTAAAACAACTCCCTAAAGTGCTTCAGCGTCTTATGATCCTTACACAGTAATGAAGTTCAGTTGTGGTAATTGAACCTTCCCTAAGGTAAAACCAAAATCCTTGAGAAACAATATATTTAGATGCCGTGCAACCATAAGTGTGGCCGTTCTTTAGGCTACATAGACATAGAAAGCAAATTCCAGACATTCCATAAACTTCTGATTATACTGCTTAGCAAAACCAATGACAGAGACTATCTAGCACAGGTGCACCTTAGAATGAGTGCCTAAAGATTTGCTTTCAATCAGGTTCTTTCCTAAGTAGACTGGAGCAAGGTTTTCATGTAAGTTTTACTCAAAGCTTTTCAGCCACTGTCACTACATTTCTGTGACTTGCATATGAGTCCTAGGAACAGAAGTCACGGATAAATCAATCTGAAATCTATCAATTTAAAAAGCAAATAGCCCCAGATGGAAAATCAACTTTAGTTTTTTAAATGGACAGTATTTTCACTCTAATTAGGATGACTGAAATGGGTTGCTCTTTACAGGACATTAATGCTATTTCAAGAAATTACTTATAGCTCAGGAGGGCAGTTGCTGCATTATACGGGATAATCCTAGGCTAATTGTGCACATAATTATTTATTTTGTAGAAAAATAAGGGAAGAATAGAGGTAGAAAAGAATAAATGAAAAGACCCAGTTCTAGATAATCTTATATATATTTTGCAAACATTATGTTACACAACTTTCAACAACCTTGCAAGATAGGTATTATAATTCACAATTTTAAGAGAAAATAAATTTTAGTCAAAGTGTCAATACTTACTTAATGTCATGCAAGTAATAAGTGACAAAACCTGGATTTGAACTTGAAGCTGTATGCTTCTAGAAGGCTTTTTTCCATAAATATTCCATTTACTATATACTGCGGAGCATAATTAAAAAATGCAAAAATAACATCTTCAAGATTTAGTTTTTAACAAAAAATTGGGATCTAGTAATTGTGCCCTAAGTATCTACCAAGCTGTGATTGTTCAGGGCAGAGTATTAACCTCTTGTAAAGGAAAATAGTGTTTCTCCAGATGTGGATTTTAACTGTGAGGACGAGAGGGCTGGGAAATGGAATTCTAGCCAGAGAGAAGACATGTAAGCAAGGACAATAAGCTGGAAACAGCAGAGTGCTAACGTGATGAAAATAGCCAGTAATGACCATGCAAAAGATAATGCTGAAAAGCATGTTGGAGTCAAAGGACAGAGAATAACCTTGGACATCACTTTCAGTGGACCCCAACCTGGTCAGTTTTGAGCTATGAGAGGTCTAATTTAGCACATAGAGCCCAGAGCAGCCCCTTCTGAATGCTTGCATTGCTTTCTTGCTCTGGGTGTAGGAATCAAGCTTTTGGACTCAAGCTTGATTCCTACTTTGCTTTCAGACCCCACCTCTATTTTCTGATGTCCTGAAGTACCTGCATCTTTTCTTTGAAGGAAGAGCTGCGGCCTAGCATTATCGTGTATCTGTTGGCCTGAGCAAGACCATCCCTGAACAGGAGAGCTAGCTGCCCACCAGCCTGCGGCGACATCATCCTGCCAGCCTGGAAGACCTAGCCCATGTTTCCTACACACCAGGTATGTCACAGCTAGTTCTTAGTCTTCCTACCTTTGAAGAATTAGGAAGATGTGTATGGAAGCAATTTGAAACTGTGAAGCACTATACAAAGGAAAAGAGCTGTAATCTTCCCCTGGACATAAATGAGAGGTAAGTGAGGCATCTTTGAGAATTTTCTCTTTAGACTCTTGAACTACATTTCGATGAAGAGGTTAGACTGAAACTTTTGAACTGTGTTTTGAGCACCACATTCTTTAATCACTGATTTAATTATGTGTTGATTATTCTTATTCAAACCTTTAAATAACAAAAGCTCAGTGATCTGAAGGACCTGTAGAAGAGAAGAGGTGTAGTATTGAACAAAACTTAATAATGTGTAAATAACTAGGAACTTCTAGGAAAAAATACAATTATTTGGTTGTAAGGTATAAAAATAATCTGACTTTATCCCAAGACAGTAAGGGAAAATTTTTGATTATTACAAGTCAGATATGCTCATTTTAATAAAGAAATTTGAATATGGCACATGTACTTTATCCATTAATTGTACCTTGTGATGAAGTTAAAGATTCCGTTCTTTACTCCTGATTCTTTTAGAAGTTTTGTGAATTATCAAGAGGAAAATAGGTTCATCATCAGTGGAGTCTAGGGATTTAGATCTAATTCAAGAGTGATTTGATGCTCCATATCAGGAAGAAAATAGTCCTAGATTATTTCCACCAAGAACTGCTTTCTACTACATAAAACTTTATTCTGGTTTGTTCTAAATAGAAAGCATCATCAGAACAATTTTATAAATGTGCAATGATCCTTTATAAAGAGGAAGTAAGCATGAATAGTTGTGAATGATTATATTCTGGGGAGAAGCTATCCTGCAAATAATCATTTTTACTTTGTTATTGTGCACCTCATGCCCCTTAATTTGGTAGATTATAGACAAAGGTCATACAGGCAATGCATATCTGTTCACAAACTCCATTTAAAATTAAAAAGTTTATAACAATACAGATAGCAACGTATTCAGATTATTATACAACAGCTCTGAACAATTGACTTTTCATCCCAAACTACGTTAAATATTAGTGTATATTTCTTTAAAAGTTTATTTGTACATTTCTAAATATTACATTAAATTTTGCCACTCTATTTGCCATTTCACTGTATGTCCCTTCCATTTGAATAATTACTGATTCTAGAAAGTTAGAGTACTAGGCTTAAATTCATGCAATTCTACCCTTAAACGTCTTACTTTGAACCCTCTTAGGAAAATATTGCATGTCTACTCTGTGTAATCTGTGACTACATACTTTTGT
Source organism: Delphinapterus leucas (assembly GCF_059928025.1). NCBI lineage: Eukaryota > Metazoa > Chordata > Mammalia > Artiodactyla > Monodontidae > Delphinapterus > Delphinapterus leucas. The sequence goes on from NC_143140.1 coordinate 34,834,693, forward strand.
TTTTTATAATCACACTCTTTCGAAATTTCTACTTCTGTGTACAAAGTTATATAAATCTGTTAAATCTACAGCAGCTAGGACCCTTTAACAATGTATTCCAACCATTTTGTATCAATACCAGTTTAATGTTACAAATACAACTTGTGATAATAATTATATCCTAGGTGACGAACTTACCCTGTGCTAAGCACTAAGTACTTTATGTGAACTATTCATTTAATCTTTAAAACAACCTGTGAGGTAGGTACCATTTAATCACCATTTTTAGATGAGGAAACTGAGGCACAGAGTGGTTAAACAGTACAATTAATAAGGTAACTTGTTGAGCCAGGATTGGAATCCAGGTAGTTTAGCACTAGAGTTTGAACTCTCAACCACCACATAATGCTGTTCATGATTATATTTGTATGAAAATCAAGCAACTCTTTTAAAAATCTATTGTTGAAAATAAAGTGCAAATTGTTAAAATGCTCCCTTCCCATTTTTTTTCCATCACCTGCCGATGCTAAGCTCTCATAATAATGGGCGTACATGTTGCCTGCACAGAACTCTGGAGGCTAAATTCAGCCAAGCTTTCAAGCCTGGTTCCCCCACCTTTCGGCTGTGTGAATTATGTAGATTATTTATACACCTCTAAGCCTCAATTTCCACATATGTAAAGCGGGAATGCCAATCACTGGACATACTTCTCAGGATGGCTGTGAGGAGTTCCTGAGATAAACTGTTTGTCAGTGTGACTGGCATGTTATTATCCATTATCGTAGGTTAAAATTGTAGCCAGGCTTTAGAAAACAGTGGGTGAATGTTAGATTTATGTGGCTGTGTTTAGTGATTTACCTGATAATGTTAGTTTACCCTAATTACCATAATGAAATAAATAATTGAGGATATGTTAAATTGAGAAAATGAAATTCTCACCTATTTCTGTTAAAAATCAGTTTAAATCCCAGTATTTACCGTATGGATGCCTCCAACTTAACTCTAGTAAATATACTAGTCACTGTAGTTAGGATCCGTCTGTAAACAGTGGCAAGGTCATCAAAACATGGACATGGTGGTGGTGGTGATTGCAGTGGTGACCAGAGCAGGACAACACTGTTTGATTAGTTCATCTCCTACATATTGCATAAGGACATTATAAAAGCAAATGCAATCATTATAAATGCATTTATAAATCTGAAGTGTTTAGTGAATAATGAATATAAACTTTATGCATAAAGGTATCTTACACATGAAAATCGTATCTATAAAGGGAATGCTTAAGCTTGCAAGTATTAAATGAAAGATAAAATTCTTACATAAATAATTCCTCTAACGAAACGTGGGTCTTTAAATATGATTTGATTAGTTCTAATAGAGATTTTCCTCGTTTTCAAAGTAAACCCGAGGGAAAAAAATCATCCTGCAATCTTGAACCTTCTTCTTCTTTTTGCTAATCATCTTGTGCTTTAATCATCAGAGATAGCCTCTGGGATCTGATAAAGTAGCCATTCATTCTTCTTCCCCAAGCTACCCAATCGTGATGATATCCTGGATTTTCTTCTATCAGTTATATATTTTTGTTATCTATTCATAATACAACTTTCTTTTATACTTCCAATCTCTTTGGTAAATAGCAATTCCAGCCCTTTTCTGGACTTGCCTATAGGCTTCATTTTTTTATTATTTTCCTTTTTAGTATCATGCTCAACTTTGGCTCTATAGGAAAGCGGATTATCTTCAGAAAAAAATTCTATAGAAAGTTACTACATGACTAAATTAAGTTTAGTTGATCTAATTTAGGTTAAAAAAAAATAGTGCTTATTCAGGTAACATTTGTTTAGAATCACGTATTTCCAAGTCTGCTTATCCTAGAATCAGAATCTTGACTTTTATATTGAGTAGACCCAAGCAAGACAGTCCATCCATAGCAATACCTAGAAGGGTGTTCTAATTTGAGACTTTATGAAGACAAAACATTCATTGAAAATGATTGAACTCACATTATACAACAAGAATTATACTTTATAATTCAGTTAACTTGGGCATATTTATATTCAACAAAATATATATAGTCCATTAATGCTTCTTCACTAAGGGTGGAAACCCTAATCTGAGAAGGCAGTGTAGCATAGCTGAAGTTCTTTATTATATAGATAAAGAACAGAAGCTTGGAAATAAAAAAGGAATGTCTCTGTTAAGAATTATCATTGAGTTCCTTAGGCGTGTTATTTACCATCTCAAACTCTCAGTTTCCTAATTTATAAGATGTGGATGAAAACAACCTGTTCATAGAAAGGCAGTGAGGAATTGATCAGATAATAAAAAAGATAGATAGATATTAGTAGAGGGTTTGGATTAATCAGCATTCAAGACATTCCAAATGCTGTTACTTGGAATTTTGACTATGCAGGTACAAATTGCATTTGTCTATTTCCGGGTTTTTGTTGATCTTCTTCTGACTCCTAGTGATCTATGAATTGTATGCACGTAATCCTTTCCTCCTCCCTTTTTAATTTCTCTGGATTCCCAGTCTCTATCTGAAATTGCTGAAAGTCTAAGAGCTTTTCTTCTTTCTAAAATGCCCTGAAAAAAATGTCTCCGTCAGTTTTACTTATATATTCACTTTGGAGTCTCCAGTGTGAGGTCCCTGAGGTCCTGCCAACCCCCAGTCAGTCTCCATCAGAAACCCTGGGTCTGGGACTTGCCCTCGGCAGTTTCTCCTGGGTGGTGGTGATAGGAATGAGCAGTGTTGCTTTCTATTGCTTGATTTTTGTTGTTTGTATTTTATTCCACATGAATATGAATTTTTAACAAAAATTCTGGCAGTAATCAACAATATGTCTTTACCATTTTGCAAACCAAAAGTGTCTTTAACAAGGCCAATAATAAAACTGCATTTTTATACTTATCAGTACCAAGTTTTCCCAATAGAGTGACCACTAAAATGTACTCATTTTGTTCTGCATTCTTTTCCCCAAAACTGTTTAATGGACTCTATTTAAACACAAACTGTTTTCTTTCTTTTTAAGTGTTAACTGTGACAAAAAACCTCATTCTGTGTTTTTAATGACATTTTAGCTACCATTCTAAAGTCAGGTTGAAAATGACCTCCATTAAATACTAAAGCAAAAAATGTATTGTCAAAAAACAATGTCCCATCAAGTAAGAAAAGAGAACTGTAGACTTTATTGGTCATAGTATTAAGTTAAAATTCTGACTGAAACGTTTGAGGACTGAGAGAATACTTAAATCATTTAACTAAAAATCTGAAAGTATAATAACTTTGTAACATATGTGATAAACCTACTGTTTAAAAATAAAATATAAAAGAGGAAGTTTTAGACAATATTCAATAATTAAATTTTAGAATTTATGAATGAAAATTTTATTCTACAAGTCAGTAAAAATGTATATATCATATATTTCTAATAACCATGGTAATAACTGACATAAGATTTAAGCAAATAATTATTCATTCTATGGAATTTTTTGGAAAGTATATATTAAAATGTCTTTTACTTAAACATTGGTAAATATTTCTTACCAACCTTGGGCGTTCAAAGTGGAGAATAAGAAAAAACTGAAGGGATTGAATCTTTATGCAGTTAATGTAAAAACTTTTCTTGAGAGAAAATGTAATTCAAAAATATTATATCAGCTTGTCTACCTTAGTAAACACAACACACTTTGGCCGAGGGGCATAATAATAATTATCAATTTTTGTTCTATGGCACTGGTTATTGTTATATTGAACTTACCGTTCACTAAATACTAGCTCCAGGAAATAGGCAGAGCTTACTTTATTGAAAAAGTCTCTAATATCAAGTTTTTGTTTCCATTTACCTCTTTCTTATTGAACTAAAATGAAGAATGTTCAGCTCTATGACCTCCCGGTCTCTGTGACACTTCTGTCTTTTGCAAAAATTAATTAGTGAATCAAAGGCTGAATCAGCCTTCTTCCAGGTAATTTTCTCGCTCTTCAGAAAGTTAACTTCTCTGCTCTCATTATCAATGTCTTTTGCCTTGTCAGCAGCATTTAAAACATTATCCATTATTTCTGCATCACTAGCACAATGTCAGTGGGAGGGGGCGAGACCCTTTCTATGGAGCGGATCCCAATGGCAGGGTTAATCAGAGTGGCAGGATCAGGTGTGTCAAACAACTCACCAGGGAGATAATCAGGTATCTGGGTTGAGTTATCAGGTGCTGATGGTAACAAGGAGATGGAGAGCTGTCAGTAGAGCTATTAGGATACAGGACACCAGAACCAGGCTACAAAAATTGTCTCCATGATAAAATGAGTATCCGATAAAACTGTAAAGTTTAGGAAAAGCAGAAGCTTGTTTAAAGATCAAGGTTACCATCAGAACCTGAGTTCAGGTTCACAGAATAGAACAAGGTAGGTAGAAGCTACTGGGAAAAGGTGTCTGACGTTCTTTTATTGTTTGTCTGTGCTGAGGATTCTCCTACATCTGAGTTCCCCTGACAGAATCATCTGCCTTACCCAGTCTCCTTGCCCTTCTAACTGATACACACCTGTTTTGTGCCACATCACACTGTCTTGACTTCCAGTACAATATCTGTGACTAAATATACACTCTTCCTCTACAATTCACATTTTAAACTATTTTCTTTTATTGTAAGATGTTTCAAAAGATCAAAATTGATCTTTGGTGTCATTATTCCCAGAAAATTCTAGAAACTTAGTAGCAAGTGACAATTCTTAACTTTTAACTTTTGATAGAATTAACACAAAAAGATTAAAAGGTATAAAATATAGAAAGTAATTTATTTATATTATATTTAATGAATACATAAAAGTATAAATTTCCCTGAATATATAACAATAACAAAACCTGGACTGTGATTGCTTTAGCTAAACAGTGGTCTTTAACTCTACAATATTTTTAAGAGGAAAAAATATCCAAATATGAAAAAACATTGCTGTTTTAATTTGTGTTGCATATACATGCTTTTTTATTTTGTCTTTCTTCCTGAACTTTAAAGTGTGTGTGAAAAAGAGTGATAGAGAGAAAAACAGAGATAATGAGAGAACTAATAAACCCTCGATTCCCTGATATAGCTGTTTTTCTTAAATTAATCAAATGCTATGTTCTGTCTCTGATAATTTGGTTTCAGTTTTCCATCTGTCCTGACTCTTGCCATCTGCCCACTATTGATTTTCCCTTCATTCTGCTATACTCTTTGAAGCTCATGGCAACCTAGTTCTGTGAATTATAGATAGGAAGTGATGGAGAACCAGAAGACACACAGAACCTTGTACCCAAGTATGGGAACCCTCAGAGAAGAAGGGGCCAATGCAGCATTAGGCCATAGGACAGTGACCTTGGTCTTCCAGACTAGACTATCTGAGAGATGGAGGGTAAGACTATGATAAGAAGCCCATTGATTGCCTGGTATAGTGATATTCTCCTTGAGTAAGAGTGGGTTGGATAAGAGGTTTATTTGGGGTAAATACAGGAGATTAGAGGAGAAATAAGAAGCAGATATTTCAAGTGATAACTGGTTTGGGCCAGAAAGGTAGAGATATGAATGCAGACGACAGAAAGATGATAGACACATAGATAGAGAGAGAGAGAGAGAGAGATAGGGATATGATAATCATGTGAATATTGAGAGGAGTAAGGCAAATCATATTTTTAAGCGGTTGAGTGTTACTAAATAAGGAAAATTTGAATCACTCTCTGCACTACCCTCCTCCACACACACACACACACACACACACACACACACACACACACACACGTGGTGGGAGGTATATCAGAATATGGGCAGGGAGAGAAAATATGAAATCTAAATACCCTCTTGAGGTGGTTCAAAAGGAGGTGTGCCCTTTTGTCTTCACCATTGAGAATGACTACTCTTAAGATTATCTGTATTTGCAAAACTCAGGATCTTGTCTGATGGAATACTGCATGTAAGAGTAGTCAAACTGAACTTTTCCCTTAAAAATTAGGAAGATACACATCCGTTCTCTACATCTGTGTCTCTATTCCTGCCTGCAAATAGCTTCATCTGTACCATTTTTCTAGATCCCACATATATGCGTTAATATACGATATTTGTTTTTCTCTTTCTGACTTACTTCACTTTGTATGACAGACTCTAGGTCCATCCACGTCTCTACAAATGACTCGTTTTCATTCCTTTTTATGGCTGAGTAATATTCCATCGTATATACATACCACATCTTCTTTATCCATTCATCTGTCAGTGGACATTTAGGTGGCTTCCGTATCCTGGCTACTGTAAATAGTGCTGCAATGAACATTGGGGAAGGGGGTGGGGTGGGATGAATTGGGAGATTGGGATTGACATATATACACTACCATGTGTAAAACAGATAGCTAGTGGGAACCTGATGTATAGCACTGGGAGCTCAGCTCAGTGCTCGGTGGAGACCTAGGTGGGTGGGATGGGGGGTGAGGAGGGAGGTCCAAATGGGAGGGGATATATGTATACATACAGCTGATTCACTTCATTGTACAGCAGAAACTAACACAACATTGTAAAGCAACTATACCCCAATTTAAAAAAATTAGGAAGACAATTCATGAAGAAATACTAAGTGAGAATATGGTAGGTATCATAGATAGACCAATCTCACCAGCATTGTAAAACTATTCAGGATCTAGATTGCATTCAGAAATTAGTTTTCTGAAAAGGGCACAAAATTATATTTCAGCTTCATGTTTAATTCATTCTTTTTGTTAGACTATAATTGCTTTCTAATGTTATGTCTATATTTAAAGTGACAAAATTGCACTTGGGAAAAATCATGGCTTATGCAATCTAAAAAAAATATTTGAAAACTTGCTCATAAAAATATTTGAAAATTCCAATTAAGATTGGGACAGAGATGTGCCGATTTCTAAGCTCCTTCCTAAAACCAGTTTTATAAAAGTGCTCCAAATGAGTCATACACAGAGTATAACTTTCATTGGCAATTGGCAATTTTCAGTGCTTCAAAATTTTCAGAAAGATGCCGTTTTTATATTCTAAATTTTGCACTTATGGAAAAATTAATATGATAATCCTTAATAATCTTATATTCACAAATTTCAATCCATGTGTGTGATTATCTCCAGTTGCACTCTAAAGCTGATACCTCTTTTGTTTTTTCCTAATTTCTTTTTCCTCATTATTGGCAGATATTTGTGGAATGCGTGTGTAGTAGATGTTGCTATTTGTCTTCCAAGTGCTAGTCTCTTTTTCTTTGGTAATACCTCCTGGCTGTGAGGTAGGATTACGACCACCTTGAGAAAAATGCAATGAGGTTCAACCCTCATTGAAGCTATGGGACGTGTAAGAAACCAAGCTTCTGCCAATGGGTTCTGAAAACAAATGTTATATGCAACTTCTAGGAGCCATCTCGAAAAGGAGTGAGTGTATCTGATTCCTTTCACTCTTCTTCCTGTTAGTTGCAATTACAGACATGTTGACTGGAACTGAAAAGCCACTTAAAATCCAAGTTTTGAGTATGATAAAGGAAATGGTGGATAAAAATATCCACCTGATAATAGTGCAGATCATACCAGTGTTGGAATGCCAAGGTGGGCCCCTATGTGAGAGGGAAATAAATTTTAATCTTGATTAAACCAGAGTTTCTTTCACCAGCAGTTACACCTAATCCTAAGTATGTGTTTTAGAATGTGTCCTATGATACAGATAGCTCTTTCTACTACTTCTGATTAAGAGGTAGAACATAAAATAAAGACAGTAGATAAACACTTAATGTTTGGTCACTGACTATATTATAGGAAAACCTGAACTTGTAAATGCTCTGCAGACTGCTGGGATATTGTATTTGATGACATTAGATACCTTTAAATCTTTTTTTACTCCCTTCCCCACCGAAAACTTTTCACTCGACTCTCACTGCCACTCTTTCCTATAGATGCTTCTCTACATTCTGCTTCCACTATTTCTAATTAAGTTATTTAATTCACATCGCATGTCAGTGATTTTCTTCCTTGTCTTTTTACTTTTATTCTATTTATTTCTAGTTTCCTTGAGCTACCTTTGTATTTCTTTGATTTTGTAGACATTGTTCCATTACAGTTAGAGGGAGTTGTTGTCTTTTTTCATTTGACAAAAACACCAATCACATCTCAACACCTTCAATCAGTTTTGCTGACTTGATTCCCAGGTCTTGACTGTGACACTCTGATTCTCTGTATCTCTGTACCTTTCTCTCTTAATTTATTTTGCTCCAAAACTGAACATGCTGGACATCTTAAAGAAAAATAATTTATATGTCTAAAATATTTTAAGAGGCTATCAAAGGCATTAGCGATATTTTTAAAAAAAATCCCTATTCTACTTTTTCAAATCCTGTTGATGCTACTTCTCAATTTCAAAGTAGAAAATCAAATGATAATTTTTAATCATTACCTAATATTGGCTGATATGTTCCATAAAACAATTTACTAATTCTGTACAACTGAATCACCGGCCAATGGGATGAAAAGGTATAAGTAGAAGCAGGCTGTTGCAGCAGAGTCTTGAAAATTTTTAAGTATTTGAGGTTGGTTTAGAAAAAAAACAGAATTATAAAATACACAGTTCTATGGATATGTAACTAAGTGACGTTTTAAAAAGAAAAATTAAAGCAATTTATATTATACTCTAAAGAAGAATGAGGATCTAGGAGAGAGAAGGACATCAGGAAAAAGAACAATTCTTTGAAATTCAACTTGTTCCATAGCCTATATGTGGGACAGGTCTGAAATAAAATGTGGCATTCTGATAATGCCAGTGATAAACCCAAAATCAAAATAGGGGGAATACTGCTGCCAACCATGGTCTTAATACATGTTGCTGTTTTCTTATTTCATGTATTTTTCCTGACAGTTCTTCTAAGTTATTTCTCATGAGAAAAATTGAGTTAAGTCATCCCTAGAAAAGTGAGTCATAGTATCTAAACACACAGGAGTATCATTCCATGGATGAATAAATGAGAGCAGTTCTATTTCAAACATGCCAGATGCTATACATTTTCTGGAAAGGATCAGGGTTTCAAGTCCTTAGTGAGACTTCCCGCTAAGCTGAACATCTGTTCCTAATATATTGTGCACTTGCTAGTAAGCCTAAGAATGCTAAGGTGATTAGAACATCTTGATTGTGTTTTCCAATAGTACACAGACAAAAGAAGATGTCGAACTGGAGCACTGAGCAGGCAAGGAATCAACACTCAGCCACCATCCAAATATCGACCACCTTGTTCCCCCTCTCCTCTCATTTATCAGGTGTTAGAAATTTTCACAAAAATATAATTCACCTATTACTTCATGAAAAGCATGTGACGTCATCCCTGAAATGAATGAACAACTAATGATGAGGATATACAGAAGAATAACTTTCACATAGCAAAAACATTTCTGCTCTTTTAAGTGTTTTAATTTTCTTGGCCATTTTGTCTGAATTGCTTCTTTATACCATTGAAATTATGAAGTAATGAAAATGATTAGTGTAACCTTACAGGGCATATGAAATTGATTGCTTTGTGAAATTGTTCTTCCACTTAAATATTCCTCTTCATCCATTAGTTTATATCTGGTCACTTACCAAATTCTGTCTGACTCTTTCCTTACCAATGACCTTGTATCTATAAATACTGCATTAAAAATTCATATATTCTATTGAGAAATCGCCAAAGAGATACTATAACAAACATGAAAAGCAATCAAGTCAATGTACGTTATTTGCAAATCAAAAAAAGTAAGTTTTTAACCACTGAAACATAGCCCCCTTATTAAACTCTCTAAATTACCAGTAATACAGATTCAGAATAATAAGAATGCAATTCTTCCCTTAGGCCATACCTGATTAAGCAAATTTGATTCAATTAATTGAACCTGTAAATCTGTAAAAACCTGAATATCCTGAAAAATTTATAACATGGTTTCATTCTGTAAGGAAAAGATGGTTAAAATTATAGGTACAAGAGAGATAACAAGATCATATTTTCCAAGTACCGTAACCATGCTTAGGTCATTATTGTTTGATTTTCCATACTATCTTTGAAAATGTGTTTCATATATTCATTTTGAGTTTAATTCAGACAAAGAGCATGTTATTTCACTAAAACAAAGGGCTGGAAATGAGTTTTCAAGATTTTTAAAAAAATGATGATCACATACTTAGGGGCCAAAATCAGTACAATGCACCACTGGGAAATATGTTTGCCAAAAATATGCTGTACTTTAGCTTCTCAGACTCAGAAAACAGAGAGGTCTTTGAATAGTTCTGACCATCTTAGATGTGTGAAACATTCCTCTAGCTTTTATATAATTGTAATATCCGATTGCTCAAGGGAAGAATTGATATGGTTGGCAAAATCCAGTCTTACATCTCAACATTCAGCATAGCTTAGTAGATTATTACAGCACATAAATGATATGAAAACAAAAAAGGTATAGTAAGAAAACACTGTGTTATGGGACATCTTATTTAAACTGATGATTCTCGTGAAGTAAGTTTATGAAAACAAAGCAGCTGCACCAAATCATGTGAGTTGGTAAAATGTGTGTGTTTTGTATACGTTTCCCCAAATGGTCTAATTCAGAGAATAATATTTCAGTAATTAGCAGCAACCAAGAGGGGAAAACCAAAATGGATTACCACGTCTAGTGTAATATCTTAACGAGCGCATTTTGTAACAGGATTGGTATGTTCTATAACACAAAGTACAGTTGACAAGATACCTAATATATAATCCAGTCTATTTACTGTGTCTAGGATAAATAATATAATTTTGTTATTTTTCAAAGCTGACCTGGTCTTTTCCTATCATTCTTGTTACAATAATTATTCTTTTTTTTTGCGGTACGCGGGCCTCTCACCGTTGTGGCCTCTCCCGTTGCAGAGCACAGGCTCCGGATGCGCAGGCTCAGTGGCCATGGCTCACGGGCCCAGCCGCTCCGCGGCATGTGGGATCTTCCCAGACCAGGGCACGAACCCGTGTCGATGCATTGGCAGGCGGACTCTCAACCACTGCGCCACTAGGGAATCCCAATTATTCTTAATATAGTCTTAATATATCAATTATTAATAGTTTTACTTGAAATATAATAACTCCAAAACCTGAAAATTTTAAATAGATAGCAATAAGTGGAATTCTGCGTATTTTTAGTTTAGTTTTACTTTTTATGGGGGGGTTTCTTTATTATACTATCTTCAAAGAATATTTATTTTTATATTGTATGAAAAAGGAAAGCTTGATTCACTTATTTTCTGGGCATTTTTTTTTTAGAATATAGATTTAACTTCAAAAAGAAGTAACATTCAGGCAATTGCTAGCACGGAGGTAATTGCAAGAGAATTTAGCTCCTATGAATGAATTCATGTTCCTTTTCCTGAATGATTCATATAAGAGAGTACAGAGAAAATTACAGATAATTCTGCTGACCTATGCCTATGTTGAGTATACATGAAGAATGGGAAAGAAGCCAGAATGCTGGAAACAAAGAAATGTCCCAATTTAAAAAAGTGTTTCACAAGAAGTCACTGGGGTCAGATCTTATTTGTCTTTTAATGGGGTTATTAGATTATGAGAGGCCATTCACAGGCGTTTCTAGATGTTTTGGCGTAACATTTTTCAAAGCCTTTCATAATAAATGTGAAAAAAATGGAGTATGAGAGTTAAAAGGAAATACTCTTAAGTAGCTTAATAATCGATTGAAAATCCTGGCCTATGAATGTGTAAAGGTCATTTTGGAGAGAAATCTTACCACTATCCTCTTCAAAATGTTTATCCAGGACTTGACTGAGACACCATTGGCGTCCTTATATATGTTCAGCTTGGCACAAAGCTGGAGGGCATAGCTGATATTCAGATAGCATAATTGTATGCAAAAAAATTATTTTTACAAGTTCAGTCGATTGTTCATATCTAATAAAAAGAACTTTAGTAAAGATAAAAATCAATTCCTATTTCGTTTCAAAATCCACTACAAAGCTAAAGGCAAGTGGAAGTATTGTTCTAACTTAGTGAGATAGTCACAGGGGAGATACAGAGCTTTGGATGAGAGAATTGTCTTTCATGTCATGAGAGAATGACTTCTCAGTCCTTTTCTTAATTCTCTGAATTAAGAAGTTAAATAATCATACCTCTACCTCTGAAGTTAAATAATCATATATTTATTATACCATATAAATTTGGGAATTGTTTGGAAAGCATTTATGAATAAAACTTTTTCTATCTCTGAGCATCTGGGTGAATACAAGTTCCTTGTCCATGAAGAGATTACTCTTTGGTCTCTGACTCTCTCCAGAATGATCATGGTATAACTCAACTCAGGAAAAAAAAAAAAAAAAGTTCTTCAAATTCTCCTGAAACTAGAAAACTTCCTCTATTGCGAGTGGTCAATTCATTTTAATGTTGGAAAAAGAATGTGTCTGCTTTTATAGGAACTGGTTCTATGTCAGCTATTACTATAGGAAATGTATTGTGCTCCTTTTACTCAAATAGAATAATCGTAACAATCGTTTTAATGCATATCAAATATAAAGGTATAATCATAATTTTGGTACTAGAAACCATTTTCAGGCATTTTAAAAAGTCTAATATTTAATAAAACAAGTTTTTGTGTTGGCAGTAAGGTCAGTTGGAAATGGATTTATCCCAAATGATATTTTTCAAATAAAATTGGTATTTACCTTTGATGTAAAAAAATCAAAAGAATTATAACATGGCAAGCATATTGATCTTATTAGAACATTCCTCCCACTGAGGAGCTAAGTTTAATGTTCTTAAATAACCCAGTTAGGGACTTTTAAGAGAGAAAGAGAAAAGAAAAATAAAACCTGGCCAAATGATGACTAATTAGAATGACAGGCATTCTTCTAACTCATGGGGCAGTCACAGTACCTAAGCAGTAAAAATAGTGTCTCATTAGTCCTTTAAACATTATTCCCAAGTTTCTGTGAAATTGATATTTAATCACTTTCCCAATGTATAGCAGGCCCTTATTACACTGGGAAGACATGGGGAGTGAAAAGTTTATAAAATTTCTGTCAATCTCTTTTCAATTTGAAGAATGATTCATTATAATGGGCCACCAGTGGCAGAGGGACGCTGAATGGGAGCCTGTAATTAACTTCACCTCCTGCTTTATTGATGGCATTTGCTGGGTACTGAGATTAGATGGTGTATCTGGGGAGCTGTACCCTGTGGATCATGCTGTACAATACTCTAAACTACATATAAATCGTATCTACAGATGTGTTCCTCACAATTCTAGATAGTGGCTTTATGAAACTTAGGGCTCTTTTAAAGTACTTGGAGACTAAGTTTGTTACTCAGAATAGCGCATATAGATAAAATTAGTGTCTAAATGAAGAAAACGTGTGTCTAACTTAGGGGGCAACTCTGTAAAGAACAAAAATTGACCTAAAGAGGACACAGCACAACAATTGTCTTTTTAAAACTGTCACTGCATTTCACTACTTTTCTTTTAGAAGTGTTCAATACTATTTTACTCTTATTAGATGCTTAAAATAAAATTATGGTTATGAGAGCTATTTCATTTTGTCATTAAAATTTAGTTTCATGTGCATATATAAGAAAAGTTAATCCAGCAACCTCCACTTCCCCCTCCAAGAAAGACTCCACTTCCCCCTCCAAAAAAACAAAACAAAACAAAAACAAAGAATATTTTTCCACACTTAACCAAAGAAAATAGTAAAGGGTGAAAACCCTAAGCTCTTTCATTCCATGACAAGGCTTGTGATAGGTCTTTCTGTAAGATGGTAGGATGGTCGTTTTTATTTTCTGTCCTAATAAGTTCTCTATATTTTATACTTTTGAAAGAGAAACATAATCTTGGCATATTTGCCATACCTCATATCGTTGAGTTTATCCATTTTTGGTTTCCTGTTCTCAAAGCCCCTCGGCATTTCCTGCGAAACTAGTACAGGGTTTTGTCCTTCTCGAGCTCATGTTCTAATGTGGGTAAGGACGTGAAAACCTCTGTACTGATAAAACAATGCAGTGAGTACTTTTCTAGCAGGTATTACAACTTCTTTAGTAAGTGTTAGAGCATTCAGAGCAACTCTTCATCTGAGGCTCAGAAAGGAGTACTATCAACAAATATTTTAAAGTAACTCAAGAATCTTCAATTTGTTCTTTTACTATGGCCTGGCAGAATGTATTATTCTGGAAATCAGGAAACAGGTTCTGCTATACTTACACTAAGTGAAATTGGGTAAATAATGACACTAAAATTTAATTAAATGAAACATAGAAATAGATTTTTGCCTTGACTGAAAAATAGGAATTTATAAAAAGTCTTCCTGAATATTGCATTATTACTTAAAATCCCCTCCAAATACTTTTGAATCAGTGTTTTTATACAGTTCAAATTTTTAAATAAAATATATAATATTCATTATAACCATTCAACTTCCATGACAGCATTATAGCATTATCAAAACCTTCTCTAATACTGTGCTATAGCTTTTACAAATCATGTGCTGAAAGCAAGACCTAAATTTCACAATGCGCATTCCACTTTTCTATTAAGTGAGAACCCTCTAAAGACCACAAAGGGGCCAAATTATCTAAAATATTAAAGGCTTATTATATTTCTACTGAATTATCAATTTTGTAAAACAATTAAACAGGGAAAGCCAATTAGCGTAAAAGTAGTCTTTAGAGTATAATCATTAGTTAGAAGCTCGTTTGATAAGGTTAGGTCCAAATCTAATAAGTTAAACCCCCAGCAGAACCATAAAGAGCCTTAGTGGCAGTTTTTAAGAGTCTCATTCTCTAAATAGAAACCACAAAAAATTAAGGAAATTGAAAAAAAAGTTATTTTTGCCATAATCAACAAAATCTCTATAGAGCTATGTCAAGTAAGAATCAGGGTAGTTTCTTAATTACAATGACTAGAAATTTGTTTGTACTATGAATCAAAATTATTATTCTAGTTTCTTCCAATGGAGTACTAAGGACTACAGGTTAAAGAAATATAGGAAGAGGAGACAAAATATATAATAAAGCAAATGCTTCGTAACTTTGGGGAAAACAAAAGACAAAATATATAATAAAGCAAATGCTTCGTAACTTTGGGGAAAACAAAAGAACATTAGTAGAGTGAGAACGCACAAATCTGATTTACATGATTATCACTGTATCAGCCTCTGTTAGCTCTGCCTTATTTATGTTAGGAAAATATCCTTTAAGTAAAAATGAAATAAATTAAAGTAGAAGTTAGGTGGTTTATATGAATATATTTGTTTACATAATTTGTTTACATAATTTGTTACATAATTGCGAACTCATCTAAATATTGAAACAATTACTAAACCTATTATTTTGCACAAAGAATTGGACCATTTTCAAGAAAAGAAGATGCAGCCTACTGAATGCTAACCTATTGACCCATTTGAATAAACAAAAGTCACCCGCTCTAGAATACAGGGGTTTTTAAATATATATATATATATATATGTATATATAGCTTAAAATAACATCACCTTGTTTTAATTTTTGCCCCAGCTACATACATTTTACTTAACTATTACATGAATAGACATGAATGAAAAATGATCTATTACAGATCAGAAAAATAATGTTCTTGGTTCAACATTTCCTTCCACCCTTACAACTTCTGTCTTTTGAATTCTAAAGGAAATAGAGCATTGACATAATCTGATCATCTACCCATCACTACAACCACATTCAAAAAAGAACAGGTTGGTCCTTGGGGAACACTGGTTGATGACATCTCCTGCACAACCCTACATAAAAATGATCATCTTCAAGCAGTTATATAAGCCTTAAAAACAGTTATCTGCCTCTTCCTATTCCTTTTATTTCTATATTTCATGTGCATATATTTTATGATTCAATTTTAAATACTGCTATAATTTAGTCATATATTTTGACATCTTCATTTTTAAGTATCAATCTTTGTTATATTAAAGCATTTTGAGTGGCTGTTTTGTTCTTTCCTGGTAATAGTGTTCTGAAGCTACATCTTATTAATACAGTTGCATAAATAATCATGCAAGACCCCTCAGGTTATTAAAAAATAAAATGAGCATCTGTTTGTACAAATTCATAATGTGAGTGATAATATGCAGGTTAAAGGTTAACACAGAAAAAATGGACATGGTGCAGAACACAAAATAAATTATTACAGCGCTATGTAATTTATTTATTCCATTTAGTTAATTATGCTGTATATCAAACTAATAGTTAAATAGGCAAGCTGTACTTCAGTGTCCTATTCATACAACTATAAATTACTCTGTACATCTAGAATTGTGATTAGCCATAAATCTCTCAGCAAGGTATAATAAAATATAATTTGCCTCACTACTTGAAAACTTCACAAATGTACTTTTAAAGTATATTTCAAAAGAAATGACATTAACTCTAGCAGTCATAGCTTAATAAATTTAAATACCTCAATATGTAGGAAAAATATTTCTGTTACCTATGGCTGCATAATAGATTTCCTCAAAACTTAGTGACTAAAACAACCTTTATTTGCTCGCAATTCTGCAATTTGGGCAGCAACAGCTCATCTGTGTTCCATATGGCATCAGCAGGGTGGCTTTCCTGGAGCTGAATAATCCACTTCTTAGATGGCCTCTCTCACGTTTCTGGAAAGTTAACACAGTCTGCCAACTGGGAACTCATCTGAGGCTGCTGTCCAGGGTCTTTGGTTATTCTTTATGTGGTTTCTCCAGTTGAGTAGGTTGACTTCCTCCCAGTATGGTAGAGGGGGCCTCAGGGTGGCCAGACTTCTTATTCAATACATGTCAGCAGGTATACCTCAGAGCACAAAAGCATAACATGCTAGGCCTTCTTAAGGCTTTGATCTTCGACAGGCACACCTTCAATTCTTCTGCCTTCTCTTAGTTAAAGCAGGTCAGGAGCCAAATGAGATTCAGTGGGAGGGGACTGCACAGGTGTATGAGGCCCTAAAATATATATTCAACCTCCACAAATAATCCCCTATACAATTTCCAGAAATGCAAACCAATATATTTCTAGTTGGTATCAATTTCATTTCAACTTAATGTAAATACATATATATGATCAGATTTTCCAAGAGTTTAATAACAAGGTAGCTAACCTTAAATATCTTTTATTAAAAATCAATGAAAAGTCCTAGGACAGAATTCTATATATTCCACCCATATTCCCCATCTAATTAATTTTTTAGCCCTACCTATCATGGTATAGAATTAGCCCAGTTGGCAATAGAAGAAAGCTGATGTAGCCACTGAGGTCCCGTTACTTGAGGAGATGTAAGAATACCTATGTCCTCTTTATCAGATTATACAGCAATTCCAATTTTTTCACACTCTTTTCCTTCAGTATACAGTACTGTTTATGTTCATCAAAAGCAATAATAATGTTGAGATAAGTTCTATCTTTAAAAGGTAATTCCTTAGAATTTTATGCAGTCAAAGATGATAAACTTAAGTATAAATACTTATTTAATGGTAAATTACTGGATGAAGTTAAAATGTTCCACCAGTTTTCAAGATTTAGAAACTTGGACAATCAAGGTATCTGTCCGTTGCTAGTCCAAACAACACAGGTTGTACTGAGGCAAAGTTGACGGCATAACTGAACACTGCCTTGAGTGGAAGGTGTTGTAAAACATAGGGAACATGTAAAATATGTGAATGCAGAAGAAGTTGGGAGAGGTGAGTGAGAGGAGAAGTGAGAATTAGTACACGAGAAGAGCTGCAAAGAAATTCATAACATCTAACATTTATTGTGCATATATTATATATCAGGCACATCATTTATATCATTTACCAAATTAGAGTAAGCCTGCAACCCACCACCAATTATAATACTTACAGAAAGAAAAAAAGAGAAAGAGATGAGAGGAGGCAATAACTGGCCAAGTGGAAGAGAAGGAGCGAAGTCTGAGCAAATACCTGTAAGAAGGATCATTATTCACAGCTTAAGCTTCAGTGTTCCCTGGGTAGTTACTAGTGCACAGGCTAGAATGGATTAGAAAGAATCATTGGCAAAATTAGAGAAACTCATGGAAGATGGGAACGAATTTGTGGGAGTGGGTGAAGAACTTGGATTCAGACACAATGAGTTTGGGTTAACATGGTAGTTAGTGCAAATATATGGTAAAGAAAGTGGTATAGAAATTGAGAACCAAAATTAGACAAGAGATAATAATTAGAGAAACATAAGCATAACATCTCAAAGACAAAATCACCTCACAAAGGAAGACAGTAGAAGTAAAAGAACCAAGTTACAAGGGGTCAGGATTGAGGAGAACATAATTTGCAAGGGGAGGAGAAGGAAAAGGAATGAGTGGAAAAGAGGGATTGTAAAAATAAGAAAAGAACAAACGTATAGCGTCATAGACAAAAAAATACAGAAACGTGGCCAGCACTATGAAGCACAATTAGCACTGAGGAAGGATGACGTTGCCTGTTTAATTTTTATTCTGGAATAATAGCTTCCCTGTGATTCATTTGGATGTGTTTTTTTTTCTAATACATCTTTATGGCAACAGCTCAGTTTCATAATATATTAATCTACTGTATTTCTCAGGGAGTATTTCTCTAATGTATTTCTCTCATGGCAGTACTGTCCAATATACCGTAGATGTTTTAGCAAATTTAGTTTTAGTTTAATTATAGAATTAAAACACTTCCTGACAGTAATATACTGACTTCACATAAAATAATCTATATTTTCTTACACAGTATAAATAATAACTTGAAGAATAGCATTATACACTTAACAAAAATAAACAATTAAGAATGTTCTATCATTTTCCCTTAAAAATCACATCTTCATGATCTTGATCCTTGATATTTATGAGGACAAATTACCCCATAGTGTAGCCAGAATAAGAGAACTTTCATTGAGAGACTATTTGCATTTAAGAACACAATTATTGTTTTGGTATTGCCCTATACTATTTAAAAATACATGAAAATATAGTTTAAATAAATACTTTGATTTTTGTAGCCTTTTAGAGAATCTAGGGCAGTGACCACTTTATTGAGCATATACTGTATACCAGTCACGGTTCTAAATTCTCTACATATATTACCTTACTTTAATCCCCACAAAATTCTGTTGAGGCAAATACTATTGTTATCTGCATTTTATAGAGAAGGAACATAAGGCTCAGAAGTGATGATTTGCTCAAGGCTTCAGTACAAGAAAGTGGTAGAATCATGTTCAAATTCAGACTGCCTGTTGAGTTGTATTCTTTACCATCCCAGATGATAAAATATCAGATGACAAGGTGAGCTGGCCTTTTAATTGTCCTGCCAGAAAAATTTAGGGGAAAGGATAGCCCTGAGTTGTCATGTGGTATGTAGTTATAAAAATACCTTGTTAGAGCCACTAGGGAATTGACTTGATATACATCAGAGAGGGCTCTTTGGTACTCAGAGAACCATGAAGAAATTCATCCTAAAGATCTAGAAACCAAAGGCTTCTTCAGAGCAGCTGCCCTCCAGGGAAACTAACGAGAAAATGAACTTTCTCTGCCCTTCCGCACTCCCTCACTTGGTAGGTCAGAACCCGACAACCCTG
This sequence comes from Delphinapterus leucas, assembly GCF_059928025.1. Classification (NCBI taxonomy): domain Eukaryota; kingdom Metazoa; phylum Chordata; class Mammalia; order Artiodactyla; family Monodontidae; genus Delphinapterus; species Delphinapterus leucas. The sequence goes on from NC_143140.1 coordinate 34,854,242, forward strand.
TGAATGACCTAAGCCTTCATTCTATTTCAACATTGAATTTAAGTACTTCTGATAAAGCTAAAGAATTCACAAAGGACCGCAGAATAAATCAATAAAATAACTTCTTAAAAACATTTATGGAAAACAGTGAGTTCCATCTTTGCCCTTTATGACCACAACTAATCTCTACAAATCTCCCGCGTACAATGACTTCACCTAACCCCTAGTCCTTGAATTCATCCTTATCACTGTCTTACTTCTTGATCCTGTGACTTTGAGGCCTGTGGTATGGCCTCAAACAGGCAAGAGAGATATGTAATAAATATGAATAAATTAAATGAATAAATGCATAATATCTAACAACACTAAATGATTTATGTATCTGTATTTTCAAATGGAAACTCATTTCTTTTAGCTTTTAATCAAATTAATGTGTTTATTGAAAATATATTTAGAAAGTTTAAAACCTCTTATAAACCTACTCTATAATTTGACTCTCCAATTGCTAAAACAAATTAATTTTGACACATATTTTTGAACTTAGAAACACACACATACACACTCAACACACACATTCAAGTGCTTATTTAACCGAATGCGTAGACTTAAAGTATTTAAATGGCTGAACAGTTTACTATCATCTTCATTTGCTGTACTTTTCAAGCAAATTAAAGTACATTTAAGGTACAGATTATTTGATCAACTTGATGAACATTTTTGTCTGCCTATAATTTAATTATTGTAAGTAATCATGTATGAACATCTTTGGACATACATATTTGCACATTTCTCTTATCCTTTGATTTTTTACACACATTATTAAATTGTTCTTTTAAATGGACATAGTTTACATTTCCACTAACATTGTTTTCAAGGAAGCAGATACTCACACCTTAACAAGGAATGGACGTTAATAATCTTTTTAAATGTTTTAATAGTTCCTTGTTCATTTCAGTGAGATTTTAAAAGTCATGGGAAGTAAAGAAATGAAACAATTGGCATCTCGAAACTAGAAGTCAGAAGAATTTGTTACACTAATTTGAAGCGCTTTTATAATCCTTATTCATTTTTATTAAAAAGTGTCAAATTAAGAAATGCTGTTATTCGATAGAAAATGTATTTTCTATCAGAGTTTTGTTAAAGGACATAAGCCTAGTAGTTTTGCAATTTAAAAGAACACAGAATTTTCCTGTATTTGTATCTTTTTTAAAAAGTTCATCCGGCTTTTATAAATATTTTTAATGTACGTAAAATCAAAGCATCAAATCCTTGACAATAAAAGGGAAAATTGCATTCTAAATGTATATCTTTACTCATAAGCAAGTGCTGTAGCCCAAGTCTGTAAAAGCGAAATCAAGACGATGAAGTTATCCCGCCGCTTTGGTGCTGGTACAGCAGTGCCTAGGGTAGGATCCTGTTAACTGAAGGCAAACACAAACATGCTCCAACTTCAGCAAAGGACATAACGGCAACTTCTCCCCTGAGTATAGCTATTATTGTTCTGAAGCAAACACTAATGGAAAGCTCCAAGGAAAGAACTGCCAAGCGGAAAAAAGAAAAGAGCCAAAAACAAAATACGAGACAGGGCATTTCTTTATGATGCCTCAGACAGACTTCAATCATTCCTTCCTTCTGACTACCCCTAGGAAGGAGCCCAAAACAGCTGCTACCTCGAACAAATCTGAAAAACCTTCATGGCAGAAACCAGCACTTCCCTAGTGCCTATCCACTTTCTTGTAAAAAGCTCGCTCCTATTTCTGAAGAATATATTATTATATTATGTGTGCTTATGTATATTTTCGTATATATGGTATAAATATGCACAAGTAACATATATATATATAAGCACATAAAATATATATAGTAAAGTGCATATATATACAAAATATATGAGTACATATCTAAATATAAAATGCTTATATGTGTAAATACATAGTATTTATTATATATGCATTTATATGTACATATTTTTCCAACTTTATTGAGGAATAACAAATATAATTGACAAATATAATTGTATATATTAAAGTGTACAATATGATGATTTGATATACATATATTGTGGAATGATTACCAAGATCAAGATAACTAATACATCCATCACCTCACTTAGTTAATTCTTTTCTTTTTTGTTTTTTGTAGTGAGAATGCTTAAGATATGCCCTAAGTATATTTCAAGTATATAATACCATATTATTAACTGTAGTCATGATAGTGGACATTAGATGCTCAGAAATTATTCATTTTATAACCAAAAGTGTGTACTATTTGGACCCTCCCCCCAGGCTCTGGCAGCCACCATTCTATTATCTGTTTCTATGAAATCATTTGTTTTACTTAGAGTCTACATATAAGTGATACCATATAGTATTTGTCTTTCTCTGTCTGACTTGTTTCACTTAGTATAATGCCCTTCAGGTTTATGCATGTTGTTGCAAATAACAGGATTCCCTTCTTTTTTATGACTAATATTCCTGTGTATGTGTGCGTGTACATGTGTGTATCAGTTTCTTTATCCACCAGTCTATCAAAGGACATTTAAGTCATTTCCCTATCTTGGCAATTGTGAATAATACTGCAATGAGCATGGAGATGCAGATATCTCCTCAAGATACTGATTTCATTTGCCTTAGATATATACCCAGGATTTGGATTGCTGGATTATATGGTAGTTCAATTTTTAATTATTTTGAGGGACCAGAATACTGTTTTATATAATGGCTACATCAATTTGTATTCCCATCAATTGTGTATAAGTTTTCCCTTTATTTTACATCCTCGCCAGCATGTGTTAACTATTGTCTTTTTGAAAATAGCCATCATAACAGATGTAAGGTTATATATATCTTATTGCAGTTTCGATTTGTGTTTCTCTAATGATTAGTGATGTTGAACACCCTTCTAGGTACCTGTTGGCCATTTGTTAGGTTTTCTTTGGAAAAATGTTCAGTTCCTTTGCTTATTTTTAAATTGGATTTATTTGCTTTTCTACTATTGGGTTGCTGATGGCATGATTTTATATATAGAAAACTCTGTAAATTCTACCCCCAAAAATTGTTAGAACTAATAAATGAATTCATTAAAGTTGCAGGATGCAAAATTAACACATAAAAATTAGTTTCATTTCTAGGCACTTTGAAGGGGAAATTAAGAGAACAGCTCCATTTATAATAGCATCAGAAACAATAAAATAATAATAATACTTAATAGAATACTTAAGAATAAATTTAACCAAAGAGATGAAAGACTGAAACTATAAGCCATTGATAGAAGACATTAAAAACACAAATCACTGGAAAGATATGCTCATGGATCAGAAAAATTAATATTGTTAAATGTGAGCTCTACCGAAAGCAATGTACAGACTCAGTGTAATTCTTATGAAAATTTAATGGCATTTTTACAGAAATAGAAAATAAATCCTAAAATTTGTATATAACAATAAAAGACCCCACATAGACAAAGCAATCTTAAGAAAAAAGAGCAAAGCTGGAGGCATCACACTCAGTGATTTTGAACTATTATAAAGTAATAGTAATCAAAACGGAATGGCAGTGGCATCAAAACAGGCACATTGACCAGTGGAACAAAATAGAAACCCCAAGATAAACCCACACACATACTGTCAACTAATTTTTGACTAGGATGCCAAAAATATACAATAGGGAAAGAATAGTCTCTTCAGTAAATGATGTTGGGAAAACGTTATATTCACATGCAAACAAATAAAATTATACCCCTATCTTACACCACTCACAAAAAAATAACTCAAAATGGATTAAAGTCTTAAATGTAAGACCTGAAAAACCTAGAAGAAAACATAGGGAAAACCTCCTTGACATTGGTCTTGGCAATGATTTTTTCAATAAGACAACTAAAGCACAGGCAATAATAGCTAAAATAAAGTCATGGGACTATATCAAATTTTAAAACTTTTGCACAGCAAAAGAAGCAATCAATAAATTGAAAATGCTAACTATGGACAGGGAGAAAATATTTGCAACAATCTATCTGAAAAAGAATATCCAAACTGTATTATTTTTTTAATATATTAACATATATACATCTGCATTTATGTATGTTTGTAGTTATATAGGTATATGTATGGTCTATATAATTATCTGCATGTATAACATGTTTCAAGTACAATTTACTTCAAAATAAGAATAAGTCCACAATATTATCTAAAATGTAATGATCATGATAGGCATACCTCAGTGATATTGCAGGTACAACTCTCAACCACTACAGTAAAGCAAATATAGCAATAAAGTGAGTCACAATTTTTTTAAGTTTCCCAATGCATATAAAAGTTTTGTTTACACTAGACTGTAGTCCTCCAAGTGTTTAATAGCATTGTGACTAAAACATACTTAATTTAAAAATACTTTATTGCTAAAATATGCTATCACAGGGGCTTTCAGTGAGTTGTAGTATTTTTGCTGGCGGAGGGTCTTGCCTCAGTGTTGATGGCTGCTGACTGAGCACAGTGATGGCTGCTGAAGGCTGAGGTGGCCGTGGCCGTTTCTTAGAATAAGATGACAATGAAGTTTGCCACAGTGAATGCCTCTTCCTTTCAGGAACAATTTCTCTGTAGCTTGCCATGCTGTTTTATAGAATTTTACCCACACTAGAACTTCTTTCAAAATTGGAGGCAGTCCTCTCAGACCCTGCTGCTGCCTTATCAACTAAGTTTATGTAATATTCTAAATCATTTGTTGTCATTTCAAGAATCATCACAGTATCTTCATCAGGAGCAATTTCATCTCAAGAAATCACTTTTTTTGCTCATCCATAAGAAGCAAATCCCCATCCATTCAAGTTTTATCTGAGATTTCAGCAATTCAGACAAATCTTCAGGCTCCACTTCTAAGTCTAGTTCTCTTGCTATACCTACCACATTTTCAGTTACTTCCTCCACTGAAGTCTTGAACCCCTCAAAGTCATCCATGAGAGTTGGAATCAACTTCTTCCAAATTCCTGTTAATATTCATATTTTGACCTGTTCCCATGAATCAGGAACGTTCTTACTGGCATCTAGAATGGTGAATCCTTCCCAGAAAGTTTTCCATTGACGTTGCCTGGATCTATCAGACGAATTACTATCTATGGCAGCTATAGCCTTATAAAATGTATTTCTTAAATAATAAGACTTGAAAGTTGAAATTACTCCTTGATCCATGGGCTGAAGTATGAATGTTGTGTTAGCAGGCAGGAAAACAAAGATTAATCTCATTGTACACTTTTATCAGAGTTCTTGGGTGACCAAGTGCATTGTCAATAAGCAGTATTATGTTAAAAGAAATCTTTTTTTTTTTTTCTGAGCAGTAGGTCTCAACGATGGGATTAAAATAGTCGGTAAACCAGGTTATATACAGATGTGCTGTCAGCCAGCTGTCTTGTTCCATCATAGAGCACAGGCAGAGTAGATTTAGCATAATGCTTATGGGCCCTAGGATTTTCACAGTGGCAAATGAGCATGGGCTTCAATTTAAAATCACTTAAAGTAGCTGCAATAGTGCCTGAAAAGAGAGTCAAACTGTTTTTTGAAGCTTTGAAGCCAATCATTGATTTCTTCTCTCTAGCTATAAAAGTCCTAGATGGCATCTTCCCGTACAAAGCTGTTTTGTCTACTTTAAAAATCTGTTGTTTAGTGTAGACACCTTCATGAGTTATCTTAGCTAGACAATCTGGATAACTTGCTGCAGGCTCTACAACAGCACTTGCTTCTTCACCTTGCACTTCTATGTTATGGAGACAGCTTCTTTCCTTAAACTTCATGAATGAGTCTCTGTGAGCTTCAAACTTTTCTTCTGCAGCTTTTTCACCTCCCTCAGCCTTCACAGAATTGAAGAGAGTTAGGACCTGGCTCTGGATTGGACTTTGGTTTAAGAGAATGTTGTGGCTGATTTGATCTTCTACCCAAACTAAAACTCTCCATAACAGCAATAAGGCCATTTTGCTTTCTTATCATACATGTGTTCCCAGAAGTAGCACTTTTAATTTCCTTCAAGAACCTTTCTTTTGTATTCACAACTTGACTGTTTGGTGCAAGAGGCCTAGATTTCAGCCTGTCTTCGCTTTTGACATGCCTTCATCACTAAACTTAATCATGTCTAGCTTCTGATTTAAAGTGAAAGATATATGACTCGTACTTTCACTTGAATACTTAAATGCTGTTATAGGGTTATTAGTGGTCCTAATTTCAATATTGTTGTGTCTCAGAAAATATGGAGGCCCTGAGGAGAGGGAGAGAGTTGGGGGAGTGGCCAGTGAGCGGAGCAGTCAGAACACACACAAAATTTATCGATTAAGTTTGTAGTCTTATATGGGCATGGTTCATGGTGCCCCAAAACAAAGACAACAATAACATCAAAGATCGCTGATCACAGATCACCATAACAAATATAATAATAATGAGAAAGTTTTAAATATTGCAGGCATTACTAAAATGTGATACAGAGACAGGAAGTGAGCAAATGCTGTTGGAAAAATGGCACCAATAGACTTGATCAACACACGGTTGCTACAAAACTTCAACTTGTAAAATATTCAGTTTCTGTGAAGCACCATAAAGCAAGATATGGCTATATATTTTTATTTAAAAACTGACACTTTAAATTCTGGAGGGAGAGAAGAGGAAATGAATGTTGCTTTTGTCTCGTAGTATTCAGAGAATCACCATCTGATATAGCTCACAGACACTTGGCCCATCTCTCAAAGAGTTGCAAATTGCTTCTGTGAGATTAAAAACAAAACCAAACAAAAAAAATGTGAAATTGCACATCTCATAAATTTTATTTTTGACGATATTACATAAATATACACTAAATACAATTACATTATAATTGCATATATAAAGATATTAAACTTCAGTATTTGAAAGAAGTATTACATCTTACCACAAATTCATTTATCTAGTAACCTTATGCTCTTTCAAACCATTCTTGAATTTAACTATGTATTTTTACTGGCATGCAAACATCTTTCACAAATAAAAAAGCAAGTCTTCAACTTGGCCATCCAGACTCTTCTGGTACTGCTCTGAAAAAGCAAGAAGATAAGGCATATTTCTGCCTGTTTATTGCTAGACAGAGTATTAGGTGTCTAGCCAGCCTTATTTCTATTAGAATTGGTGTTCATTTTAGGAAGCTGAAAAACAGAATAATACACAACCTGAATTAATGAAAAACACTAGTGGACGAAGAGGAGAGCTTTTCTATGTGGTCCGGTGTTGCTCTTTACATATTAGCATCTTTAGCAATTTCTTACCTAGATAACTAAAGAAATATATAGTTTTTATTAAAATTTTAATACATCTTAAGATAGCTTCAGTACAGTTATTACTGATAACAAATATTTAACCAGGGTTCCGAAAATTGGAAGTGCATAAACTAGTAAATTTCATTTCCTGCCATTCTTGTCAACCTAATCACATTATTGCTACCCAGTATCCTTGATCTAGGTCAGTCAGTATATTACCAAGGGATATCAGAGCTGCAGTGGTCAGTAAGTGGACAGCAAACAGGAAGTAAGCAGAATGTCTGTAATGTAGACCTATATATACCATAGGTATACATTGTCTATTAAATAAGAGGAATTCTGATAATAACACAAATTTGATCAAAATTTTACCTCTTACATATAATGTTTATTCTAAAATGACTGGGCAGATTAGAGTTGGAACTTGCCAACAAATGCATTCATTTTAAATTAGTGACCTGGGGGATTGGACATGAATGCTGAACACAGTATGAGCAATTATTACTCTGTAGTAATTGTTTCCATAATACATTATACCCATTTCACCACTCAAAACACCAAAGGAAACCTGTATACATAAATAATAACAGAACACAAGCATGGTTAATACTGTTTCCCTATTAACTTTATGTTGCATAATACTTATATAATGCTGTGAAAATTCTCACTTACAATGAAGGGTAATGATTACAATAATACTTTATTCAATGCTTTAATTTGTCCCGTGAATCATCCAGGCCAATGTAATTGCATTGTTAATATGACACCTGTTGAATAAACTGGTCATACACAAATGGAATGGGTCCTTCTTAACTGGGCCATGTTAAGCATGTCTATGGAAGGATCTTCCAGATAGTTTTACTTGGATGTATCTTTTTTTTCCAAAATAGTTTTTTAACATCTTTATTGGAGTATAATTGCTTTACAATGGTGTGTTAGTTTCTGCTGTATAACAAAGTGAATCAGTTATACATATGTTCCCATATCTCTTCCCTCTTGCGTCTCCCTCCCTCCCACCCTCCCTATCCCACCCCTCTAGGTGGTCACAAAGCACCTAGCTGATCTCCCTGTGCTATGCGGCTGCTTCCCACTAGCTATCTATGTATCTTATTACCAGCTCTCTGAGAGAAAATACAATGAGTTTTGTAAATTTATACATTACACTAAAAAGGTAGGGCTGATTATCCTACAAAACTAAAAGGGGATTAAGGAAGGTTCGCTGGCTTTAAACAGACTATCTTGAGTCCTATAAAATATTTATTCCTGTCACATTTATAGTTTTATAGTAAAATATGAGATATAATACCTAAATAATAAGATGTGGGTTATATTTAGTTATATAACAAGTTAATGAAAGATTTCATGTAAATCAGTGGCTATATAGAAAGGTTTTTGAAAGATCACTGGTGATTGTAATAATTATGGGATATATTTCAACAAGCATGGAGTGAGACAATGTTGATTTGCACTATAGAGAAAGAGAAAGCAATTATGAATAATAATATAAAAGTCTTTTTTTAGAATATCTAAAAGGGATTTATTATTTTAAAATGCAATGAGAAGACAGAGTAGAATATGCCTTATCTGAATTCCTGTCAAAAATTTTGAAAATTTTCAAAAACAAATCTACAGCAAGGGGATAAGATAAATGACACATCTATAGACTCTGGGAAGAAATCAAAGCATAGATTTCTCCAAAAGGCAGGGAATAAACATAAACACCTTATTTCTCCCTTGGCTTTAAATGCCTGATCCTTGCAAGTTACAAAAATTCTCAGAAGTATGATGATAAACCTAGGAATAGAACTAAAGGTGACTGCAGACTTAGAAGCACTCCAGGCAAACCACAAACAAAAATAAGGAAATGTGGGAGAAAAGTAGAGCACTTACATTTTATACAATAATATGCAGCCATTAAAAATGAAGATGTTGAAGACCTCATGACAATTTAGGAAGTATTTCTGCTATACTGTTTTGTTAAAAATATCACAATATAAAATCAGCTATCAGAGGATAACTGGAACCGAAGAAGTAGTGGAAGGGGATACAGAAATGTGTTTACAATGAATGACTTTGGGTATGGGAGAACAGGGGAAATTTTTTTCTCTACTAGTAAGCTTTTTCTATATTTAGAAATTTCTTTAATAAGTATATATTTTATAACTAATATTTCCCAATGTGGCTTCTAAAAATGTGTCTTCTTGGATATATTACAATCATGGAAAGAGAAAGAAAATCAGTAATGATGTCAGAAGAACATGTTAGAATTTGAATAGAGTGAAGATTGAATGAGGTGAAGAACTTGTTAGAGAGATTTTGATCCCAACCTGGAAAATAATCATCTCATTAATATGTTCTAGTACTAACTATAGTTATTATGCTGAAAGATTCAACATTTAACACAAGTCATACTTTTCTGGAAATCCTAGTCTTACAGTGGAATGGGGGGGGAAAGGAAAAAAAGTAGTAGAGCAGGAAGATGGGAATCAGAATTTAGGGGGTTATGGGACTGGAGGGGTAGGGAGCACAGTAGTAAATAAATTTGTCACATAGGCCTCAATGAGAGGGTGAGATTTGAGCAAAGCTCTGAGAAAGGTGAATGGGTCAGTCAAGTGGAATTATGGCCGAATCTATTTTAAATAAATTGGCATTTGTGTTCCTTTGAAGGCTCCCGGAATTCTAGTAACACTAATGCAAACAACTGCTTGATTCTTTGCGACGTTTACACAAATGATCCCACGGCACACATAATAAAATTTTCTATTCTGGGTTGCTGGCAGAAATTATTATTCTATTAGGATTTCATTCTATATTATTATGTTATTAGCACTTTGGGAGTTAGCAAGAGAAACTACTCAATGATAACAGCCTCATTAATGCCTCTAGTGAAACATTTAAAAAGTTCTTTATTGATCTTGGTTCCAAATACATCAAAATGCTGTATTACAGTTTTGTTGAACTATTCACCCTACTGGCATTTTCAGGTGAATAAGCTCATTCCCAGTTCAAATGTCCTTGTTCTTGAGCTCCAGGTAGAATGAAGAAATAGCAAAACTGCCCTACCTCTTGAATATATAAGATCTTTTATTCAAGCTTCTTACTCATTTTTTTTATGTATTTCTATTTTCTATATTATGAATCTGCTACTGTTCATTTTTTGTCTTTAAAACGTTTAAAATATATACACAGACATACAAAGTGAGGAAACCTCAAGAATAAAAACTTCAATGAATATAAAGTTTATTGTATAAAAGCCCTAGATCCTAATTCACTACCATATGACTAGTTCAAACAGGTAAATAAATGACTTTTTGAATTGGCTCTCAGGTTTTGATCTAGAGATCTTGAATGAGTTTTATTCTAGTGCCAGTGAAGCCCTATTTAAATCACAGTTTCTGTCATGAAATATATATATATTTTCTCCATGTGATTGAAATGACGTCATGCTAATTTGTCAACAATGACTTCATGTTAATTATTGGGCCATATGATATTCAAGTTCACCTGGTTCTCATTCAAATACATCTTAACTGCAGTAAATGCCAATTTACTGAGGCTTGCACTTGATGTGTCACTATCGAGGGCCATAAGAAGCATATAATATTCTAGCTATTTCTCAGAAAATGCCTGAAATCACTAACATAAAGTCAGTAGAATGGATGATTATTTAAATGCCTTATTTCTAGTTATATAATTTTCTGACTTCATGAAAAGTAAGACAATCAAGAGCAAGTGGACTGAAAGTAGACATGAAATGATTTACAATGATGTGCACAAAGGAAGAATATACATTATGTAAGTAGGGCAGTCACAGGGCCCACTGTTTTACTATACTGAGGCAAACTGATATTTAATAAAATATTTTGAATCATTTATTATTCAGCCAACTGGTTAAAAATTCATTCATACTGAAATCATCTGAATTGTGCTTTATTTTCATTCTAACATAAATGTAAACTCATACTTCTATATAGTCTCTTCTGTTACTATGATTTAAGAGCAAAGAGTTTGAATGGGATAAAGTCTTAATGTTTCATATATATAAACAAAAACGTGTTATAAAAACATCACGACTAGGGCTTCCCTGGTTGCGCAGTGGTTGAGAGTCCACCTGCCGATGCAGGGGACAAGGGTTCGTGCCCCGATCCGGGAAGATCCCACGTGCCGTGGAGCGGCTGGGCCCGTGAGCCATGGCCGCTAAGCCTGCACGTCCGGACCCTGTGCTCCGCAACGGGAGAGGCCACAACAGTGAGCGGCTCGCGTACCACAAAAAAAAACCCAAAAACAAACCAAAAAAACCCATCACAACTAGTTATTTCAAAAACCGAAAAGTATCATACGGTTTACTATGAACCTGTGAGTGATGTCATTCCCCAATTCCTACTCCAATATGAAATAACCTATCTGAGTAAAGTTAAAGTAACTTACTTTTAACTTAGTTATATTAGATTTGGCAGAAAGGTAGAGAACTTAAATCTCTAGCATTTGTGATTCCAAACTGTATTACTATTGAAATTAGGAAGGCATAAAAAAACCCCAAATTAAAAAAACAAAACAAAACAAAACTGTCTTCTCATTACCCATGCAGTTAGCTCTGCCATGTGTTGAACAGATTTTTATGCTTTTTACCTAAAAATCTTTTTGTCAGCTGTTATAATTTGAAGGTTGTTTCATGGACCTGTCTAAAACTTTTTTTTTTTGCCGTACGTGGGACTCTCACTGTTGTGGCCTCTCCCGTTGCGGAGCACAGGCTCCGGACGCGCAGGCTCAGCGGCCATGGCTCACGGGCCAAGCAGCTCCGTGGCATGCGGGATCTTCCCGAACCGGGGCATGAACCCGTATCCCCTGCATCAGTAGGCGTACTCTCAACCACTGCGCCACCAGGGAAGCCCTGTCTAAAACTTTTGAGATGAAAATAGACTCATATTTTTTAAAGCTAATCTACTTAGCCAGGATTCAATATTTTTTTATGCCAACATTTACCTTGGCAAAAGTAAATAAGCCTATATATTACTATTATGACTTATATTGAAAAAGTCTATAACAAGCTGATAGTTTTTTTTTTTACATCTGCTCTTTATGCTTCTAAAACATGAACGAAATTCAATTAAAATTTTACTTTGAGAGGCAGATCTGTGAACTAGAAAAAAGAGTGTTTGTGAACTCAGAATACGCTCTTTTTAATTGTTTACACTCAGGCTCATAAGATACGTACAGCAGATGAACTGTGCATATTTCATTGTATTGCTATAAAAGGGATTCATGGGAGGTACTAGATTATTATTAGTGTCCAAATAATGTCGTAGCAAAAAAAAAATTGGAGATAGATTTAAAAGTACATATATCCCTGAAGTCTATTATAAAACAGTAAAAACTTTCACTAACAACAGAAAGTTTAAATTTTAACCACATGCTTAAAGCTCACATGTGATCTTCAGTTTTTGTGCCAACTCTTCCATTCCTAAAAAAGCTCTTTAATTTTCTCTTCTATATGAAAATAAAGTGTTCTGATATATAACTAGAGTGGAATAAAGTATACACGTTTGCAATGCTGGGTTTTTTCTTCCCGCTATCAAGATGATTTTTTCTCATGAAATTACAAAGCCTAGTGCTTTACTGTCCTCTATTGTCATGATCTCAGTATAACACTTCTGTGCATGATAGAGTCTAACATCATTTGAGATTTTTCAATGAGGAAATAATATATAGTCTAAAGTTTTAAAGATGCCACAGAAGAGGAATCTGATGTCTCTCACATTATACAAAGAAAACTAAGCAACTCATTTGAAATAATATGACATAGATGATTACCAGACAACAGACATATATTTATGTCAGAAAAAAAAATCTCACCTTCTAAAAATTTCCTTAGTTTTCATGAATCAATTAGATATTGCCTCTTGTCCCAGATCATATATGTTTCTAGAAAACAAACTAAACATGGCCTGGCAGAAATTCTCAATCTGTTGTAGTTTGCCAAATGTGATGTTAATAGTCTGTGATGGTGAAGAGAGATTATGTGAAGTAATCACTATATACCTCACTGAAAATACATACAGGCCAGAGTTAATTTATTTACAGTCCAGAGATCCAGCTCCTCTCTCCTCTCTGTAGAGACATTAACAATTTAAATATCAACTTTACTAAAATTTATTCAGATAACACAATTCAGTTTTATGCTTGATGAAATACCAAAGTGTACTATATTACTAGCAATCTGTTTCAATGATATATTAACAGTTTCCTTAAACTTCATTTGCATAGATAGCGACAATATAAATAGCAAAGAGATGCTTTCTAGGGCATCCAAGTAAAGGATGGAAGCGAAAGGGAGGAACTGTTGTCTTAAAAATGTCATTAAGGATGAGCTAATCATCTTGGTCTTGCTGTAAAAGCTCAGTCATCATCTTTGCCGACAAACTAAGCCTTGACAGATCACACCACAGACTTTACAGGCAGCCTTTGCCTCCCAGCTATTGTCTACATTGGCGCTGTTCAAGCGAAAAATAATGTGAGCAACATAAATCATTTTTTAAGCAAAAACAAAATAAGTAAACAATTTTAATCATATTTATTTATTTGACCCAGTGAACCCCAAATATTTTCATTTGAACACATAATCAATATGAAAAGCATTAAGGGGGTAATTTACATTTTTAAAACTCTGTTTTGAAATCCAGCGTGTAGTTTACATTTATCCACGTCTCAAGTCAAATCAGCCACATTTCAAGTCCTCAGTAGCCACATGGTGTCAGTAGCTTCTGTATTGACATGTGGATCTAGAACTTCTGAATTCAGTGAAAGATTTCTGAAATGCCTAGAGTGCAGTGGTTTTCTCCTTCCAATGACCCTTACCTTGTAGAGTCCAAGTGGGGAACCACACCTTGTACATAGAGGAAGACAACATAAGAACAGCTTATGCCTCCAGACAGTGCAGGACATGCCACCCAGATGATGCAGGATAATGTACTCAACAAATATTTGAACACCTGTCATGTCACTCTGCATCAGTTAACGAAATTAAGTAGAAATTATAAGCGTGGACTGTGGTTGCAGTCTGCCTAGACTTGAATCTCAGCTCCACACCTTATAAGCTCTAGGGTCTGGAGTAATGGAGTTACTCACTGTGTTTCAGTTTCTTTTCTAGAAAATGGAGAGGGTAAGTATCTATACCAGAAGGCAGATTGAGTGAACTTGAAGAAGAAAAAGAAAGGAAGGAAGGAAAGGAGGCAGAGAGGCGGAGAGAGAAGGGGAAAGAAAACCTCTCCTCCTGGATCTCAAATTCCTGAGTTTGGTGAAGATGATAAAATAAATAAGCAAAATACTCAGTATGTGAGATGGTGTTAAATTCTAGGAATAAAAATTTTAAAAGGAAAAGGGATAGATAGTTTTAGAGGCCTAGGGCATGTTTGCAAATTTTAAAAGATTGGCCAGAGAGAGGCTTAGAGAAATGGTGACACTTGAAAGTGAGCCATATGTTTAAATACGGGGTAAGAGGTTTCCACATGAAGGCAACAGCAAATAAGCAATTCCTAAGTCAGGTTCCTGCCTAGTGTTATCAAGAAACAGTCAAGAGACCTATGAGGCACAGACAGAATGAGTGTCTGTGTCTCTAGAAGTGTCTCTAGAAGAGCAATAGAAGATGTGGGCAGGGAGGAATTGGGTGACCAGAGCATGGAGGGTCATGTATACAACTAGTAAGCCTTTAGCTGTTAATACATTGAAGTAGAAAGTCAATGCAATACAATCCTTACAATCCTATGGTGGATTGTAGCTGACTGCTATACTCAGAATAGACTATACAAAACACATGAAGAAGTGTGAAAATTAGAAATGTGTTTAGTAACTAGGTAAGACATCATGATGTCTTTTTCTGGGGAGGTGGTATTGATACTATAGTTGCATTCTAGGTGTAGTTTGAAAGTGGAGCCAACAGAACTTGTTGAGAGATGAAATACAGGGTTTGAGAGAAAGAGAAGAATCAAGGATAACATTAAGATTTGCTTAGGTAATTGGAAAAATGAAGTTGCCACAGTTTAGGTGGGAAAGATTAAGGGAAGAGCAGGTTTAGAAGTGAAAAGAAGGAGTTCTGTTTTGGACTTGTTAATTTGAAGATATCTGTTTAAATGTATTGAGAACTAGAGGCCTGTAAGGTAAGGAAAAAGGGGGGAAAAGCATTTGGCCTCCTACAAGCCAAAATCCTAGGCCATAATCCTAGAAAGAGATGTGTCAAAGGATGCACTGATTCCAGTCTCTTCTTCTATTCCTCATCTCAAATAGGTCCTCTGTGCAAGCTAGCAGGCCAGAGTGAAACTTCCTATCAAGGTGCTCCCTAAAATGTGTCAGGTCAGGGCAGAGTGAGATCTTCAGTAAGCCTACAGGAACAGATTGCTAGGCTGTTTCGTGTTGGCATTCTAGTCAATGTTTGTATCTTTACCAGAATTTGGAATAAGACTTGCAGTTATTGTAACATGCCAGCTGGTATTGAGATCGTGGAAGAGAAGATGCGTAGCTCCTACCTACCTCTAACTGCCAGAGGCTACCAATATTTACCCAAAGTACCCAACAGTTGCTCAACAGCCAAATTGGCTTGGGTCCATTCAACACAATCAGATGAGAAGGAAATCTTGAAGGTGCTAGGCAAATCACTAACATTTTAGAAGCACAGACAACATTTCAAGAAAATCTTTTGTAACAACTTCCTTTGGCGATAATCTCATGAGCATGAATCCTAATTGTGCTTAGATGAGAGAAAAGATCAACCGATAACTAGAATGGAATATATTTAAAAATCACTGAATAATTTCCAATCACATGCTTTCTCTGGGCTAGAGCTCAACTGAGGTTAGATAGAGCCAGAAATTTTACCACAGTCTCATAAGATGTTCCGCCTAGAGAGACAGAGTGTTTGATGTAAACTCTTTAAGAACACACATGTGGAAAGGCCATGATCCTAGAAAGAGATGTGTCAGGAGACGCACTGATTCCAGTCTGTTCTTCTATTCCTCATCTCAAATAGGTCCTCTGTGCAAGCCAGCAACCATGTTTCAGTTCACAATCCACTCTTCCGTGTGACCAGTTCATGCTATCTCCTCTCTTCAACCATCAACACTTGCTCCTACCCTACTCACTGACAAAATGGATGCAATTGGAAGAGAACTTCCACATGATCCACATCACACATAAAATCTACCTGCCTCTGTGAAAATATTCCGTCTTTCTTCCTGTTCCTCTGGTTGAATTCTCAGTGATCCTAGCCAAAGTTATGTCCCCTACTTGTGCACAAGAATTCATCCCATTTTACAACTTAATTCTATCATTCTAGCAATTTACTCCTCTTTGTTCAAAATCATATTTTTTTTCATTCTATTGGATTCTTCACATCCACTCTTATCTCTCTAATTCTAAAAGCAAGCTTCTCTTGATTCTGGTATTTAACTCAACAGTCAAGCCCCAGTCTTCATTTATTTGACCCTTTAGCTACGTTAAATACAATTGTTTACTTTCTCTTTCTTGGAGTAAATCTTTCACCTGGCTTGTAGGAAGCCAAATTCTGATGGCAGGGTCAGCCAAAAACCTCTAATCAGATTGGTCAGAAAAAGTCTCCATTTAGTGGGGGTTCCTTACTGTGAGAATGTTAAACTTGCTAGTGGGGAACTGGTAAAATCTTTCTAGCCATACTGTGTCTTTTCACACCACTCATCTCATCAATGAAAAAAAGATTTTAAAATCACTAATGACAATTAATAACACCTGCACATATACATTTCAAGAATGATATTGAAGTACTTAAGCACCCTGAAGTATAGATTCCTGATTCAGATAGTGCAAACGCTAACCAAGCACCCCTTGGTTATAGTTAAGGTTAACTAAGATACAGAAACTCACATTGATATAACATTCAGTTCATGTGGAGCAAATGCTCCTCACTTTTCTAAATCAGGGCCAGATAACATTGCATAACACTTGAACCAGTACCCTTAATCCATGCTATTTGCATGTATGTATATAATCTGTCAATTTTTTCCTGGTCAATATGTATGTGAAATCATAAATTTGAGGACTAGTTACATTTGATTCTAATAATGCACTTTTAATAAATTCATGGCTCTTTGGTTCTGTAGACAATCTAAATGTACTTTGAAAATTGAATACCTTTTTATTTAGTATTCACCAAGGTGAATACAGTCTTCAGTATGAAAATTATTATGTTTTTTAGAATAACATAAATGTGAGATCTATAACCTCTGTAGTATTAGTGTTAATATAGATTAAAACAGCACTAGATGAGCCAAAGAAAATTTATCTCTTTGGTATCCTAGTGGGGCACAGTTTACACCAAATACATAATTCAAAAAAAATTATAATTACATTATTTTCTTTTCTTATAATTCCATTATGCAAAATCTGTCTTAGTATTCCTTTGACAAAAATCTCTGAAAATAGAATCAGGAGAATTTCATCTCTCTGGCTTGAGTTATTTTTAATTAATGCATATTACATTTCTCCTCTAATAATTAGTGATAAAACGAATTTCGTTTAAATGCACTTTAGACAGCAGTGGAAAATTCTCAACACAGAGGTTGCCTGCATTCCTTAGCTCAGGGCCACATGTTTGTATTGCTCCAACATTTTGTTTCTGTCATCACATCTCCTACTACTGATTCCAATCTCCTGTTTCCCTCCTATAAGAATCCTTGTGCTTATACTGGGCTCACATGGATAATCCAGCATAATCCCTCCATTTTAAGATTCTTAATCATATCTGTGAAGTCCTTTTTTTCCTGCATAAGGTAACATTCACAGTTTCTAAGGATTGAGACATGAACATCATTGGAGAGCTATCATTCAGCCTCCATAATATCTAGCTGCTTAGTAAAGCCTCTATTTGAATGTCATGTCAAACATAAAATGGCCGTAACTGAACATCTGAGATTCCCCCACAAACCAGCTCCTCTGTTAATGGCAATTCCATTCTTAAAGTTGCTTTAGTCAAAATGTTTGGTATCATTTTTGATTCATCTGTTTCTCTAAAGGTCCCAAATCCAATCATTCAATAACCAAATCCTGCTGATTCTGTGTTCAAAATTCAGAATTCTGTCACTTTTCACCACCTCCAATGTTACTAACTGCGACTGCTCCACCCTTCTATCTATATTATAGCAGCAGTTACACTTCTGGTACCTTGAAACCTATTCTCAGCACAATAGGCAGAATGAACATATTAAAACTGTTCATGCAAATCATGTTGCTTTTCTACTCAAAACTCCGGAATGTGTTCCCACCTCATTTTTAATAAAAGGCAAAGTTCTTTCTATCCATATGCCCTGGTCCCCCACCTACACCCCTGGTCCCTCTCTAACCTCATGTCCAGCTTCTTTCCACCTGGCTCACTCTGATCTAATCACACTGCTTTTACACTTCTTCTTGAACTTGCCAAGAATGATTCTTCCTTGCATCTCTGCACTAGGTCTTCTCCCTGTGGGAATGCTCTCCTTGCTAATATCTTCATGACCTTCTCCCTTACTTCCTTCAGGGTTTGGCACAAATGTCATTTCTCAGTAAGACCTTCCCCGGCCTTCTTATTTGAAATGTGAACCTGTCTCACATCCAACACTCTCACTTTACTTTTTCTCTGTTATTACCATCCATTTACTAGATATTTCACTTATGTTATTTATGCCCTGCTTCTCCACAGGAATATAAGATCCATGAGAGCAGAAATTTTTGCATATATGGCCCAATACTCTATGCTCACTGCTGGCACATGCTTGAATCATAAGCGCTGTGTCAATATTTTTTGAATTAACAAAAAGTGTAGAGTTGTTATTCAAAACTTTTTTCTATGTGTCATCTTTAATCACTGGGTTTAGATACCTATTCACTGTAATCTGTTGAATCTTTTAGAAAGACTACATATAGAGGAGTGACACAATATTCCTTGTTTGGGCCAGCAGCACCTGGTAATCCCTTTCATGCTTGTGTTTCTAAACGTCTTGAAGAATTTCTATCCTATACCAAGTGCCATTGGATGCCATATATGGATATTTCTCCAACAGTGAAAATACTATATATAAGATTGTTTTTTTGATATAAAGGTCTACTTTTTTCGTGATACTAAATTTATTCTAATTCAAAAATAAAACCAAATAACAAAATAAAACACTAGAATTACTGGTATAACTATTATTTCAGGGGTTGGACTAGGATGAAGTGATTATAGCAGTTATTGGCTTTTCCTTTCACCTAAGGCTCTAACATGGCTTGGTGCTAAGTCTGTCTTTATTTAAAATTTAGATATTTTTTATCATGCAATTTTGTATTATGTTTTATTTATTAAATATTTTATTAAATATTATTTATCTTGGTTACTGAGCTTTTTTGGTAATCCCTTAAATTGTGTTCCTGAGACAGGTACCTCATTTCCCTCACTGTCAACCCAGCCCTGTATCATACAAGTTCTACTGCAAGAGAATAGATAAATATTAAAAAATAATTCCCACATGCCCTTGCTTACTTGGCATATTCCACCCAGCAAAACTAGAACTATCTATCTTACTGACCAAGATGTTTTTTGCCTTCACCACAAAATTTGGACTCATACTTAACACAGCATTGGAGGGTAGACCCTTGAGATCATTGGCTAGTGTTTCAGAATTAAAAATCATAATAATCCTTAAAGAAATCTATTTCAAGCCTGGCTTTAATTAATGAAAAAATATGTATACAGAACAACCCTTAAGATTGCATATGGAAATTAAGAATCCCACTAGACACCCAGGAGAGTAAACTGAAAGCTATTAGAATTATTAAGAGAGTTCAGTATAGTGGCCATGTGAAAAAATACAGAAAGCTTTTCTTCAGACTAGTACAAAGCAATTGGGTAATATAACAGGAAAATTGAATACAATAAAACTGAGCTATTTAATATATGAGCTGAAAAAAATGAAGCATAATTACATACTTGAACTGGAAAAGAGAATTTTACAAATGTAAATTCTTACATTAATTCACAGTTTTAGGCTAATGACAAATAAGGACCAATGGTGCTTTTAAAACTTGAAGGAATTTGACTTCCAGAATGGCAGAGTAAGGACCTCTGAAAATCCATTTCTCCATTAAAGCAACCAGTACTCTGACAAAAATGTCGAAATCAACTTTTTCTGAACTCAGGACATTAACTAAAAGATTAAACAAGGTGAGTCATGTTTATACAAGAAAAACAGTTGAATCTCTGGAAGAAGAGTGTGATTTCTGGAATTTTAACTTGCCCTTATCTGATTCTCAGCTCTGTTATAACTTTAAAAAGTCTTACAAATACAATAGCTATTAAAATCAGCAGTTTGGAGCAGAATGACAGCAGCTCACCAAAAGTCCCATCCCCAGAGATCTGTCACGATCTTACCTATCCAGCAGCTTGCTAAAAAGCACCATTCTCAGGGTATGTCTTTATTTGGCCTTAGTCAAATATCTTACTTTGAGTGAGGAACTCCTATCCTCTGGGCAATTGTCAAAAACAATCAAAAGCAATTGTTTAACTTCACATCTGCCTCAGGTTGCATAACTTATTGGAGTTAACAAGAGGCTGACCAAAAGAACTTAAAAAGCTAGGGACTGAGATGTTCATTACGAGCTTTAAAATGCTAAGACATTACACCTGAAACTAATACAACATTGTAAATCAACTCTATTTCAATAAATTTTTTTTTAAAAAAGCGAAGACATATTCCAGAAATCTAAAAGGAAATCTAAAAACTCATGATCAGGGCTATGCAGATGTTCTGGAAAGGACTGAGGGGGTCCTAGTCTCTCACTTCTGCCTGACCTTGAGACTGTGTGCAAGCAGGAAGTGAAGGCTAATTCAGAGTGGTAAACTGCCTGTCATAGCATTGATGTAAAGCCACAACACAAATGCAGAGATACACACAGCTCCTCAGCAAAGAATGTGGGAATTATTTGATCTAGGCATTTAAAGAAATTTCTGTCCAATCTTTAGCTGACCACTAAACAATTCAATCATAAATTTCAGTGGTCACATATGACAAAGAATATAGACTGTATATAATTAATCCAGGAAAATCAGTAAACTAACAGCAACAACAAAGGCAACAACAGAAAATGCTGGGGAGGAGGGGATCTGATTTCTAGAATTGCCTTTCTTCCTTTCTTTCTTTCTTTCCTTCCTTCCTTCTTTCCTTCATCCTTTCTTTCTTTCTTTCTTTCCTTCCTTCCTTCCTTCCTTCTTTCCTTCTTTCCTTCATCCTTTCTTTCTTTCTTTCTTTCTCTCTTTCTCTCTTTCTCTTTTTTCCTTCTTTCCTTCATTCTTTCTTTCTTATAGCCTTATTGAGGTATAATTGATATACAAGACACTAAACATATTTATTGTATATGATTTTATGAGTTTGGGTATGGGCATGCCCCCATGAAACATTACCAAAATCAAGATAATACATATATCCATCAACTCCAAAAATTTCCTTCAAAAATCTCCTCATAAACCTTTGTTTTTGTTTCATTTTGTGGTAAGAACACTTAAGAGACTGACTCTCTTAACAAAAATTTTAAGTTAACAGTACAGTATTGTTAATTATAAGCACTATATTGTACAGCAGATCTTTAAAAATTATTCATCCTGCCTAAATGAAACTTTATACTCATTGAACAACTCCCAATTTCTCCCTCCCTCCAACCCCTGGAAACCACCATTCTACTCTCTGCTTCTCTGAGTTTGACGATTTTAGATTCCTCATGTAAGTGGAATCATGCAGCATTTGTCCTTCTGTGACTGGCTTATTTCACTCAGCATAATGTCCTCTAGTTTCAGTTGTCACACAGGGCAGGATTTCCTTCTTTTTTAATAAGATTTTATTGTGTGTATATACTACATTTCCTTTATCCATTCATCCATAGGTGAACATTTAGAGTTTTTTCCATAGCTTGGCTACTGTGAATAATACTATATTATTTGAAGTATCTAGTTTACAAAAAAATTATGAGATATTCAAATAAATAGGAAAGTATGAAGCCTAGACAGAAAAAGAAGTCAACAAAAAAAGTTCCTGAGGCAGCCCACACGTTGAAATTGCTAGACAGAGACTTTAATCAACTATTACAAATACGTTCAAAGAGTTAAAGAAACTCATATATGCAGAAGGGAAAGAAATGTATAATGATGTCAATCATTGAATTTAGGGCCAACCCTAACTTAGTATAACCTCATCTTAACTAATTACATATACAAAAACTCTTTTTCCAAATCAGCTCACATTCTGATGTTCTAGATGGACACAAAGTTTGGAGGGACCATACTCAAACTAGGACATAGGTCAAATAAGTTTTCCCAGTCTTAGTAACATAAAGAAAACATAATAAAGGAAAGTTATCAGAGCCTTAAAGACTTGTGGGACACTATCAAATGTACAAGATCTAGTGGGAGTCTGTTAGGGAAAAGAGAGAGGGAAAGGGACAGAAAGACTTTCTGAAGAAATAATGGTCAATAACTTTCCAAATTTAATGGAAAACATTTTCATATCCAAGAAGCTCAATGACTTCCAACTAGTGTAAACTTAGCACAAATATCTAGACACATCACAGGACAACTGTTGAAAGCCAAACGAAAAAGAGAATCTCAGAAGCAGCAAGAAGAAAGTTACTGATCAATTACAAGGGATCCTCAAAGAGGTTAAAAGCTTACTTCCCATTAGAAACCATGGAGTCCAGCAGGCAATGGGACAACATATTCAAAGTGCTAAAAGAAAAAGATTGTCAACCAAGAAATCTATATCCAGCAAAACTACCCTTCAAAAATCAAGGAGAAATTAAGATTATACCAAGATAAACAAAAACAGAAAATTCATTGTTAGCAGCCCTGCCTTATAAGAAATACTTCAGGGAATCCTTCTGGCTGAAATAAAAGGACACTAGACAATATCGTTTGTGAAGAAATAAAGAGCACCAGTCTACATAGGAAAATATAGAAGGTATATAAATATATTTTTGTTGGTAATTCTTTTTTTCCTACATGATTTAAGATAACTGCATATAACAATAATTATAAAACTATGTTGATGGGATTATAGTATAAAAGGATGTAGTTTTTGTGATAATGTTAGTACAAAGAAGGGAGAACAGCAGGGATATATTGGAGAAAGTTTTTGAATACTATTGAAATTTAGCTGATATTAGTCTGAAATATATTATTATAAGTAAAGATGTTGATTTTAATCTGCAGGAAAACCACTAAGAAAATAACTCACAAAATATAGTAACAGAAACACCAAGGGAATAAAAATGACGTACTATAAAATATCTATTTAATACACAATAAGTAAAGGAGGGATAGAAGAACAGAAGAGACAAGATTTACAGAAAACAGGGAAAAAAATCACAGACATCAACCTACCTTATCAGTAATTGCATTAAATAAAAATGAACTAAACACTTCAATCCAATAGTAGCAATGGATCAAATGGATAAAAGATCATGATCCAACTATATGCTGTCTACAAGAGACACATCCTAGATACAAAGACACAAATAAGTTAAAAGTAAAAAGACGAAAAAAGATATTGTGCTAAAAATAAGGAAAAGAGAGCCAGAATAGTTATACTAATATAGATGTTAAGGTAAAAATTGTTAGTAGGGACAAAGTACATTTTAAAATGATAAAAGGACCAATCAGTCAGGGTGACATAACACATAAACATGTGTACACCTAAAAATAGCCTGAAAATGCACAAAGAAAAAATGGCAGAATCGAATAGACAAGTAGACAATTTTACAGTAAGAGTTAGAGAACTCAGTGTACCACTTTCAATAATGGATAGAACAATTAGGGAGAAGATCAGCAAGGAAGCAGAAGACTTGAACAAACCTACAAACTGATTGGCTCTAATATACATCTATAGAAGACTCCATCCCACCACGGCATAATACACATTCTTCTCAAGTGCACATGAAACATTCTCTAGGATAGACTATATCTTAGTCTTTAAAGGCAAGCTTCAATTAATTTAAAGATTGAAATCATACAAGATATATTTTGCAACCACAATGGAATTAAATTAAAAATCACTAACAGAAGTAAATTTGGGAAATATACAAATATGTGGAGATTAAACAACACACTCCTAAATAACAATTCTGTTCAAAAAAATACAACAAAAAATAGAAAGTACTTTGCAATGAATGAAAATGAAACTATAGCATACCAAAGTTATGGGATGCAGCAAACTCAGTGCTTAGAGGGAAACTTATAGCTATAAAAGTCTATAATCAAAAAGAAGGGAAATTAAAAAAATCAATAAATACCTTAAGCACCTTAAGAAACAAGAAAAAGAAGAGCAAAGAAATCTTAAAGCAGAAGAAAAAAATAATAAAAACCAGAGTTTCTGAAATCAAGACTAGAAAAACAATAGGAAAATCAATGAAACTGAGAGTTGCTTCTTTTTTCTTCTAATAAAAGAGTTTCGAGATACAGAAGCAAAAATTTGCAAATAGAACTACAAGGAGAAAGTCATAAATCCACAAATCCAGTCAAAGTAAGTGAAAGAAAGAGGATAATAAGCACAAGAGAAGACACCAAAGAAACTGAAAACTAACAAACTGTTAAATTCAACAAAGCCAAAAGTTCATTCTCTGAGATGATCAACAAAATGGATAAACACGGAGCTAGACTGATGAAGGAAAAAAGAGAGAGAACACAATTTGTCAATATTGTAAATGAAAGACTAACACTACAAATTCTACAAACTTTAAAAGAATAAAAAATAAGTTATGAACAATTGTAGGCCAAATTATTCAACACTTTAGCTGAAATAGAAAAATCCCTTGAAAGACAATAAACACATGGCAAATAAGCACATGTAAATGATCTCCACCCCATTAGTCATCAGTAGATGCAAATGAAAAAACAAAAAACTATGCACATATTAGCATGTCTAAAATTAAAGACTGATAATACAGTGGGTTGGCAAAAATGTGAAACCATTGAAAATCTCTGCTGATGGGGTGTTTGGAGGTTTCCTAAACATTGTACAAACACTTAACATATTATTTACTCATTTCACTCCTAGATCTTTAATCAAGAGAAATGAAATCACACAATTACTGAAAATGGAAACTAACCTATGATGATAAATAGCACATCAGCAGTTGCCTGGCAGGGGCAGAGGGAAGGATAGAGTGCAAAGCAGCACAATGAAGTTTGGGGGAAGTGATGGAAATATCCTGTACATCAATCATGGTGGTGGTTTCACGGTATATGCATCCATAAAAATTGTATCTAATTTTTCTCTTTAAATGGATGCAGTATTTGTCTCTAAATTTGATAAGAAGAAAACATAAAAGAAACAGACAAAAATTACATATAGTATTTCTTGAACACTAAACACAGTTAAAATATTTAGCCTTCATTCTAAGAATCTTTTAGAAACCCCTTTATGGGCCAAGGCTTTATTTATTTTTGTTAGGTTGGTCATGTGACTCTGCAGAGACTAGAGGTATATTAACAGATCATTTTTCTAAGCACAGGGTCAGAAAAATGATTGCTCCTTTCTAAAAACTCATTTTGTATACATATAAATATTTCAACAAGGGAAAGGGACATAAAACTTTTGCAAAATGCCTAGAAAAGCAATCTTTCAAATAAGCTAAGCCCATAAAGTACAACAGAAACAAATTTGGGTAATAGATCAATAAGTTTAATGTATCTTGGAGCCTCAAACTACCACTTTATTTTTTAAATCTCCACAGTGGAATTAACAAGGAAATGGAACCTCTTTTCCCCATGTGCCCTCTGAAATTGTTCAAGAATTATCCAGTTTAATTAACTCTCCTCTATAGTTAACAAGGTGTTAAGGGCCTAGTATGTTAAAGTAAGCATTTTCCTGTGTTCTTTTATTTTTATAAACAAATATCTTTCAGCCAGATTTTTCTCTATCCATTAGATTTCTAATTACTATTATAAAGGCAGTTTAGAAAAATAATCTGGTGACTTAGGCCACAGTCACCAGATAAGTCAGTGGAATAGACTCAAGCTTATTAATACAGGTTTCTTATCCACTTGACCCAACAACAGGTCACATGTGCCACTAAGAATGACTTCCTATTCGATGTCAATCATCACAATAACAAGTAAACTGGGACAAGTAATATGGGAAATGTTACAAGGAAAACCAGAAGTGAAACCCAAAGTTGTGTTTTAATTTAACTTTTAATAAATATTCCACGTCATTTAATATACATTTGTTTTTAAAAATGTGTTAAGTGGCATGTGCAGTAGAGATACTTTGCTATTATAAATATTTCAGTGGAGCTGATGCATTTGCTTATAGTAGTTATATTTTTAGCATGCTACTTCTGAAAGAAAATAAATGATAAACCACTGTTGAGTATTATAATCTTCCATTAAACTGTTTTCCCTGAATTTATAACCAGCCTGGTACCACTAGAGGGCAGGCTTTACATTGTAATGAAACATTCATTTTCGCATCCATTGTATTCGTACACATCTAAAATGTTTTAAAATTAGTTTTAAGAGTAGAAATCTGCCACAGTGTAACTAGCTTATTTTTCTCTGAGAGGTAAATTAAACTAAAATCATGTTTTACAAATAGTCCTTAATTTAGCTACTCAAGTGCAGTCATGTTAAAAATTTTTGACATGACAGTTTTTTTAGAATCAGTGTTAGATGAATCATATGAGATTCTATATCTTCATAAAAGTATGTTCAATACCAAATAAATACTGTATTTTAATGGTTAGTTCACAAATAAATTAGTGATTGAATTAATATTTGTGCTCCCTTGGTCCTGTCACCTGGATAGGGCAAAAGGAATTCAGCCTGAAATTTTAGCAGCTGGCTGTAAGTCAAAATCTCTGTACATGGTACAGAGTTCCTCAGTCAACAGAAACCTTTGAAAATGATCGTTCATTCACAGGTCACATCATAAAATGTGTGTGTTATATATGGCATGACATTCCTATTTCACTATGAAAATCTTATAATGAGAATTGACAGTCAAAATAATCTTTGCACAAGTATGTGTATATGCCAACCTATATTAACATATATCCTCCAGTTCCTTCTCAGTTTATTTGGTGTGCTCTGCCTCTCAGGAGAAACGGATCCCTGGACGATCACATTGGATATAATAGATTTGATAATTGGGAATAGTTACTGAGCACTTAACATTTTAAAATACATAACGTGCTCAAAGGCACACAGTTTGTGACTGGTTGGATATCTGCAGCTGATACCTGCCACCTTTCAAAAAAGACTTATTTTTTCATATAAATATAAATATAAAGGTCCAAGTAACTACTAACAAAGAAATGCAAGGTATTTGAATCACTAGAGTGTAGTCTGAAGAGGGATGACCTCAGACTAAGGAGTGGCCCAGCTATAATCAAGGTACAATTTGAATTTATAATCCCCTTGGTAACTTGAGAGACGTAGATATGGCTACCTAAAGCTAAGCACCTTTTAATTTTTAAATGGAATTATGCTACATGAGCTAGATAAATTAAATAGATACCAATTCAAGATTGTCAATTTATTTTGTGTAAATAATTATATTTTCCTTTAAGCTTTAGTGTGTGGTAGACTAATTGCACTGATGGTCCCAGTTAATGGCTTCCCTGAATCCGTGTCTTTGGCAATTTGACTGTGCTCGTGCTGTGTGAACATGACAAGGCTGGCCTTTGTGAATGCAGGTTTGTGGTAGACTCATAGGATGAGACACTTGGAAGAAAGCCAGCAACAAGCCCCCAGAGCAGAGCTGGCTGACCCTCAATCCAGTGTGGAACCCTAAGGGGGATTAGCTGTGCCCAGCTTGTAGGCAGAATAATGATCCCCAAGGATATCCGTGTTGTAATTCCTAGCACCTGCAAATATATAAGTGATACCTAAATGACACAAAAGATGTCTCAGATGTGATTAGATTAAGAATCTTAACATGAGGAGATTATCCTGGATTATCTGGGTAGGTCTAATGTAATCTCAAGGGTTCTTAGAGGAGATAGGCAGGAAGGCCAGCGAAGGAGATCAGAGAGAAAGAGAGATTGATGATACTACACTGCTGCTCTGAAGGTATAAGAAGAGACCATAGACCCAAAAATGCAGAGGGCATCTAGAAACTGGAGAAGGAAGGAAACAGATGCTCCCCACAGAGCTTCCAGGAGGAAGACAGCTCGGCGGACACCTTCATTTTAGCCCTGTTAGACCCATTTCAGAGTTCTGACCACCAAAACTGTAAAATAACAAATCTGTGTTGTTTCAAGCCACTAAATTTGTGGTAATCTGTTACAGCAGCAGTAAGGAACTAGTACACCAGCCTTAAGCATAGCCTATAGATTCATGAGTTAATTTGATTTGAATTCTAAGTTCGGGGGGTTTATTACCTCATTGCTAACAGATATGCTCTTTGAAGTAGACAGTTTGTTTTCTACGTATAAAAATATTGCAACTGGGCTTCCCTGGTGGCCCAGTGGTTGAGAGTCCGCCTGCCAATGCAGGGGACACGGGTTCGTGCCCCGGTCCGGGAGGATGCCACATGCTGTGGAGCGGCTGGGCCCGTGGGCCATGGCCGCTGAGCCTGCGCGTCCGGAGCCTGTGCTCCGCAACGGGAGAGGCCACAACCGTGAGAGGCCCGCGTACCGTAAAAAAAAAAAAAAATTGCAACTATTTTCAAAGGTGAGGTATATGTCTGGAACCAAATATAAAATGTTTGCAGAACAGGCAAATGAGGGAGAAAAGGAGAAAGAGGAGGAGGAAGAGAGTAAGCTGTATTACCAGCATTTTTCTCTGTCAAATACCTTTCCAAATGGATACAATACCTCGATTACTTCATTTAAAAAACATACAGAGTAAATAATCTTAATGTTTCATTACAAAAGAAAAGCCTAAAATGCAGATAGTATGTAAGTTCTCCAGCTAAAAATGAGAGATCTTAGAACTGGGTATGAGTCCTATTAATAATGAAGTTTATTACTCTCGAAATCATAGTTCTAAGAAAAATTTAATAATATGACTTTAATATCATAAAACTAAGACTTTGTACAGTCAATGCACAGTGTTACAGTAAATCTGTGACCTAAGACATTTATATGAAATTCTGTGCTTCAGCAGAATGTGTTTTCAGGTGAATGCTTACCTCTATCAGAAATAGTGTAATTATCCTGCAACAGCAGAAACAGAAAAATGTTGTATCCACTATGCTTTGAATGCCTATGTAAATAGTACTGAGTATTAGAAAAAATGTAATGTTATAACAAAAAATTCTGATTTTAATAACTTCATCAAGGACTTTAGGGCTAATGGTTTCTTTCAAGTCTTTCCTAAAGCCCTTTTCATCAGGAAACACTAATTCTGAGTATGAAAAGAGAAATACTAAAGTATATAGTAGAGCACCACTAGAGAAAATTTTACCTAGTTTTTACGGTTGAGTATATATGACCTACCAATTAGAATGATTACATTTCATAAATGGGCATTGCAAAACCAACTAATTGCATTTCCTTTATCTTTTCACAAAGCACTTCCCTCTTTTATAAATGTCTCTTCTAAAGAAGCAGTTAGCTCTAAATTGGTATTTACTCATAAAGCAGTGTTACTAAGAGGAAAAAATTAAAATAAGCAGATGAAATTAATTCCAATAGAATATTTTATTTAGCACAGTACATCTAAAAATTATTTCAAAAAGTAACCAACAAAAATGTATTAGTTATTTTCATTATTTTTTATACTAAGTCTTTACAATCTAATGTGTATTTTACATTTATTTTGTATCTCAATTCAGACAAGCCACATTTAATTGCTCAGTAACCAGATGTTGCCAGTAGCTACCATACTGGACATCCCAGCTCTAAAGAGAAGTAGTGAAAAGGAAAAGAAATTTTGACATTACTTTGTAAATAAGGGAATTGAAAAAGAATTGGGGAATATCCTAATTGCTTTAAGGGATGTATCCCAGATCCACTGAATTAAAAATCTGCATTTGTCAGACCTGAAAATGGTCATTTTAAAATGGTCTCTAGATGTTCCTGTTCTTCAATACACTTGGGTTTGGGAACTACTGACATTGCGTTAAAGTGACTGTAGATTGTGACTCGTTAACAGAGTAGCAAAGAATCTAGAGTCATAGAGGATTTGGGTCATGGAGACCTTGATTTAAAATCAGATTCGTTGAATTATTGCCAGTGAAACATGACCAAGTTACTTTACCTTTCTTTCCAAGGCTTGTTCTTGAAGAGGCTAAGAATATGTACCTCATATAATTATTAATGGGATTAAATGAAACAATGTCTGTGTATAAAGAGACTTGCAAAGTACCAAATAATTATGGGTTTTACTAATTATAATATGGTGCCAATAAGTCCAAATTGCAGAGTTTCATCCTTAAATGGGCCATTGTTCTATAATCCTTCCATGACCGCAAATGTTATTTCTAACTCTAGTTATGTCTCCTGAAATACCGTGCCTGTATTAGTCTACTTGAGTTACCATAAAAAAAATACCACAGACTTGGTGGCTTCAAAAACATAAATTATTTTTTCCACAGTTCTGGGGGCTACTAGTCCAAGATCAAGGTTCCATCAGGGTTGGTTTCTGGTGAGACATTTCCTGGCTTGTAGAGAGCTCCCTTCTCACTGTGTCTTTATAAGGCCCCAGTTTTCTGTGCAAGGGCAGAGACAGCGTTCTCTGGTGTCTCATACTCTTTGTAGGAACACCAGTCCTATTGGATTAGAGCTCCACCCTTATGATATCATTTTACCTTAATTACCCTTTTAAGGCCCCATCTCCAAATATAGTCATATAGGGGTTAGGGCTTCAACATATGAATTAGAGGGAATACAATTTACTCCATAACAGTGCCACTGATTAGTATCACTATGTACTTATTGCCCAAACACACATCTGCAAGTTTCTGGCCCTGAAAAGTTGTCTGCTTGAACATTGCAACTTCCTCCCTGCACCATCTCTAAGCAAATCAAGAATAGAATCTAAATGCTATATCTCTGGTCTACATCCATGTGCCTTGGAGATCACTTTAGCCTCCAGACTTCATGAAAATTGGGCCATAAGCTTCCACAGTTGCTCAGCAAAGCATGCCAACTCACAAATAAATGAAATTTCGGGTCAAACTCTTTCTATCCATGAGATTAGATTGAAAACAAATACATAAAACTGATTCACCAGGAGGATAGCTTTTCATTGATAACAGCTATATTTTACTGTGAAGTTAGTTATTTGGGTTTTCTAATCTTTTGAAAGAACTGAGTGCCTCATTAAATCTAGACTGAGTATTGTACGATCATCACAGAGAAATGTGTTTTAGCCAATTGTTTACATAATATAGGATTGCTAACTTGATGAAATGGTCAACTTATAGCCCAATGAGAAAAGCATTTTGAACTTGTCTCTAATCTCCTATTCCAACCTTCCATTCCACATATAGAACTTATAAATTTTTTGCCCTTCTTTTTTTCTCATCAACTTTTTGGGTACCCAGGCTTATCCTTCTTGCTCTCCTTCCCTACTATAACTTATATTCTCCATCATGTTATAATGTTTCCTCTTAACCCGACAGCAGGCACCCTCAACCTCTTGTATTTATTACTTGCCAAATGTCAGTGATGGCTTCCTTCTCTAGCCCAAGCATAAGAATCCATTGTTTTCAAATAAGCAATGACACAAATATACCAGGTCGAAATGTGATCTAGAAACTAACCAAAATGGTATTCTTCTTACCTATGTTCTATACTAAAGACAATATTACAATACTTTAGATACTACCACACTAGTTTTAAATCTTTTATAAAATTTAGTCTTTTCTTCATAGGCTAAAAGCCTAACTAAAATCCACTTATATTTTTAAAGCAAATGCCAACTGTTTTGTCTTTAATTAGATGTCATTTCAAGGGAAGGAGGTGTATTTGGCCCTTTTATAATCCTTGGAAGAGATGTGATTGACAGTAATGGTATATAGTCATGATTGTTTTAATGTAGTTTAGCCAGGTTTAATGCACAGCTCTCTCTAAACAAGAGAGAACTTATAACATTAAAGTTCAAAGATCGATTTTAAAGAGATTTTTCTCAGACTGGTAAACATTACAAATTCCTCTTATCCTGTGATGTGAAATGTATTGGTTTGAGGGGGATATAAAATTGGTTGAGCTTCTTTTAAAAATTATATTTAATACAATCAAAATATTCTATTGTCATAATTATCCCAAAACAGTAGAAGAAACATTTAAATGTTATCTTATATTTTAAGGATGTTTGTGACATTTAATGGTTTCCTAGAAAATCCTGTCTTTTTTGTCTGACCCGAGGATTCTCAAATATAGGTACCAGTGGAAAGCTGTGTTTGGGTTCATCCTCAGCCTGCCCTAAACCAGGCTTGCCCTCAGGGCTAAACTAAACAAGAATAACTTGGACTTTCAACTTTTATTGGTAGTTGTTTATTTTCCCCAAATTTAACACTGCCTATGACCACTTCTGCCTATTCATTGATAAAATATCTGATATAGTTTTTTAAAAAGGATAAAAAGCAGTTACTCAATGATACAATTAGCGTAATGCTATATCAGCTATGTTACTATGTTATTTTTAGATTTTCTTTTCCTTTTTTGTAAGTGAAATTAGCCATTTTGGATACACATGAATAAATTCACTTATTATGTCAGTTTGATCATATATCTTTTATAATTGTTTACTAATCACTCGCTAAAAACATGAATATTGTAAATAAATGAGATCTCTGTCTCCCATAAGCTACATGGATAGGCAAGTCATTCTTTAAAGATAATGCATGAACTTCTACTTGAAGAAGTTTTCAAGATGTAAAAAAGTTAAATTTTGTTATTCGTGGTAATATTCTGAAATATATCAGAAATTTAACAGAAATTCACCAGAAGAACTACATCAGAAGTGTAACAGGAAAACAATCTGGCACACCAAAATGTTTTTATTCACAACATAAATTTGTTCATAGCATTACATATATTCAGGTGCCTGATATCTTGGAAGAGATGGAGTGCCTCAGTTTTCACCAAATACAGAGAATTCTTATTGCTGTTGCTGTTGTTTTTGCCCTTTTTAATCTTGAGATAAGACTAGTAACTTGAGAAAGTGGTCAAGCTATAGGTCAATGAAAAAGGCACGGGAGAGAGAACACAGAAAAAAAAAAATCTATGATTAAGCTGTACTAGTTTAAAAATAATTGAATTTGCTTGACTATAATCATTATTTTTCATTAATTGAAGCAACATGAATGCAGTGAATGAATGCAATGAATTATTTCAAATAATACCCTAAGGGGCTTGGAACAGTACACAGACAAGCCTATCTGTCTTTAATGAAACTCTGAGTTAAAGATGTCTGTACCCACAAATCATAAATGATAGATGTTTCAGGATAAATTAGAAAAGATCATTGGTTATTTATTACTGTCAACAGTCTTCTTTTAAAAATCAACTATTGTTAGTTTCTATTACTAAGGGCAGACTAGACAAACTGATACCTGATTACATTGATTAACTATAATTGCTCAGAGTATTATTCTGTATAAATTTCATGATTATTTCATCAATACAAAATACATTTTTCTTTTTTTATTAGCAGTTTTTATGGTGATGATTAGAGGTCTCTTTCTCAAAAGGGATCTTGATAAAAATAAATGAAATTGACTCACTTAGAATTGATTCATCCTCCCAGTGCATCAGTACTTTCAAACAAGTGTCTAAAAGACTTAAAGGGATTTTTTTTTAATGAAAAAATTATACGTATCAAAAAATCAATATATATATAAAAGAATATATTCCTTTTAAGGGATATAAAGGGAAACACAGAGCTAGCTATAAAGTCCTATAGTCCTATTATGCATATCAACTGATGTACAGATTGCAAAACTGATATATGTTTCCTTTTAAGGCTCTCTCTCTAGGCTTTTTTGGGAAGATGAAGGGAACACTGGGAAATTTATTATTCCAATGTGGTATTTATACGTCCCTTAAATATCATATGCCTTGTATACATTTAGCCAAGAAATGTCACTTAATATAAAAATAAGAATATAAATCAGATGAATCCTTTCTCCTTTAACATTTGTTCATCATTCAATAACTATTTATTGACCCTTTACTTTGTGGTAGGCACTGTTCTTGAGAAACGTCTGTGGAAAGGAGAATAAACATAAAATTGCTTGCATTTTGTTTTACCTTTTCTCCTATATTAACTCAGTCCTTAGGCTGTGGTTCAAAAGAAGTAAAGATCATCCCAACAAAATCAATTTTTTGGCCTCATGCTTCTGATATGATAATGGCAGCCAGGTAAATCTGAATTTAGCTACATAT
The DNA here is from genome assembly GCF_059928025.1 of Delphinapterus leucas. NCBI lineage: Eukaryota > Metazoa > Chordata > Mammalia > Artiodactyla > Monodontidae > Delphinapterus > Delphinapterus leucas. The sequence goes on from NC_143140.1 coordinate 34,888,841, forward strand.
CCTCCAAAAGAATATGTATCACACAAGTAAATACCTTTCCAACCCACCCCTATGGCATTACTAGATGTCAGAGAACGCTAACAAGTTATATGTGAGTAGGATATCAGCTAAAGCGCAGACAAGACCGTGTGGAAAAGGCAGAGGCCAGAGGTGCCTAATGGTTGATGGAACACAGAGAGAAAAATCAAACGAAAAAATGGGAAGTCTCTGACTCTGAATGGAGAAATACTTGGAAGTCTGAGACCTGGTGTGTCAGTGCACTGGAAATCAAAAAGAAGGCGTGCGGAGTGCACAAGATCAGGGAGGCAGTCTCAACCTGAAAAGAAAGATTTTTGTTGTTTTTTTTTGTTTTGTTTTTAGTTAGCTTTACCAACCAACGCAATACTTTTTTGCTAGCTCCTGTTCCAGGTATATTGTGAGTTAAACTATTGCTGTAATATTTATAGAGAAGAAAATATTCATTGATGTGCATTAAGAATTGTGAACCACCGCACCCTTTCCAGCATTTATTGTTTCTAGATTTTTTGATGATGGCCATTCTGACTGGTGTGAGGTGATACCTCATTGTAGTTTTGATCTGCATTTCTCTAATGTTTAGTGATGTTGAGCAGCTTTTCACTTGCCTCTTGGCCACCTGTATGTCTTCTTTGGAGAAATGTCTATTTAGGTCTTCCGCCAATTTTTTAATTGGATTGTTTGTTTTTTTTTGATATTGAGCTCCATGAGCTGTTTGTATATTTTGGAGATTAATCCTTTGTTTGTTGTTTCATTTGCAAATATTTTCTCCCATTCTGAGGGTTGTCTTTTCGTCTTGTTTATGGTTTCCTTGGCACTGTTGGTGGGAATGTAAATTGATACAACCACTATGAAAAACAGCATGGAGGTTCCTTAACAAACTAAAAAGAGAACTACCATATGACCCAGCAATCCCACTACTGGGCATATACCCTAAGAAAACCATAATTCAAAAAGAGTCACGTACCACAATGTTCATGGCAGCACTATTTACAATAGCCAGGACATGGAAGCAATCTAAGTGTTCATCGACAGACGAATGGATAAAGAAGATGTGGCACATATATACGATAGAATATTACTCAGCCATAAAAAGAAATGAAATTGAGTTATTTGTAGTGAGGTGGATGGACCTACAGTCTGTCATACAGAGTGAAGTAAGTCAGAAAGAGAAAAACAAATACCACATGCTAACACATATATATGGAATCTAAAAAAAGAAAAAAAAAAAGGTACTGTGAACCTAGTGGCAGGGCAGGAATAAAGACCTAGACATAGAGAATGGACTTGAGGACACGGGGTGGGAGGGGGAAGCTGGGGCGAAGTGAGAGTAGCAGTGAAATATATACACTGCCCAACGTAAAATAGCTAGTGGGAAGCAGCAGTATAGCACAGGGAGATCAGCTCGGTGCTTTGCGATGACCTAGACAGGTAGGGTAGGGAGGGTGGGATCTATTAAAAAAAAAAAGAATTGTGAATCGTTAGCTGAGTTACTTTAAGAGTCACTGCTGGAAGTTTTTAATGATCAAGCAGTTTGTACCATATTAGAAATGACCCTTTGACATTTCTCATCCAAAAAGCCTTATGGCTTTCTCTCTTTGATTAATAACTGTGGAAAAATTATGTTTGCTAAGACGCAAAGCACTTTAATATACCTGGATTATTTAAATTGCATTCTCTGTGAACATAGGCTAATATACTAATTTTTTCAACTTTGCACGTGGGAATACATGTCATACATACATTAAGAAAACAGTTTCTTTAAAAATTGAATGAATTTCCAATTCTCTACCTGAATTCATCTGCAAATATTTTGAATATTTTAAAGACCTTCTCTTATAGGTTTCCAGCATCCATCTTTGACCGTAGCAAAACTAAATAAAAAATGTCTGTCCTTTCTTCTGTTGAGCATCATGTCGCTCTATTTGAGGCATGACAAGCAACATCACCCACCTTCTTGCTTTCATTTGGAGGCCTTCCACTCTGTGGTTCTGTAAAATTTATTAGGACTGGTGCAAAGCTGATAGCTGCTGGCAAGACGACTGATGAAAGCATATTTCTTCAGCTTAAAATTTACCTTCAGTGAGAAATCTATATTTATTCTCACCTGTTTATTTTTAAAGATTATCAACGAAAAGAATTGCTATAAATTTACATTCCAGACCAGAGGATCTAAAAATGATAGTAACATCAATGTGAACTTTAGCAAATTCAGTTTTGTTAGGGCAGCAGAGTTCTTTTCTTTAGATTCCTTTTGGTAGAAATATGAGCTTATCTTTTTGTGTAAATAAGATTCTCTTCAGACCTAAAGATTCAATTGCGATTTTTTGGATGTAAAAGAAAAATGGTCTGGGTTTCCTTTGCAACTTGAAAATCGCACTTGAAGTTAAATCTAAATAGCAATATGACATTCAAGCAACAGAATAGCAGGTGGCTCCTGACAAGCATAATTTGCTTTTACAGTTCTGTAATTAATACCAGGAACAAGAGGGCAGCAGAGAAAAATGTACCTGTTACAAAAAGCCATTTGTAAAATGTGGTGTTTTTTAAACCCTGATTTCTGATGGAGCAACAAAAAAGAATTACCTATTTCTATAACGTTAAGTTTTCTAATTTTGAGAAAATTTTATGGATCATATTATTCACTGCATATAATGTCTTGGTAGGAAAAATATTCCTGAAAAGTAAGCATTAATGATAAATACAGATATGCTTCTGGGCCATTGTGTACTTTAAAACTAGCACAATTTACATTTGGATTGCCAATGCCCTGAACAAAAGACCACTAGAAACATACATGTAATTGAACAAATTTGTATTGATTGACTTTTTGCAATGATGGAGAAAGTGCACTGTGGGAACTGTGAGGTGTCTCAGTAAGAGGGTGTTAGGAGGACATGTTATAGGATTGAGGCTCGTGTAAGGTGACTTGGGAGAGGGTTCAAGTAGTAGTGGGGCTTTGCTCTGGAATGAATGCCGTCGGAAAGCAGGGGTGATCATTCTCTTCTGAAGTGGAGAAGAATAGAGAGCGGCTTATACTGTGATTGGTAAAGAGGCAGAAGTGACTCATATTAGCCAGGACGGGGAGATCTTTAGTCCTTTCTATGGCTTGGATGGTGTTTGGGTTTTATTGTGTGTGTTCACGTTCAACTGCACATTGATCATGTGTTTACCTTGATCCATCATGGTAATATGGTGGCCTTCTTTGTGAAATTGTTAATGTTAAATAAGAAAACATCACAGCCCAGCTGTGAGTACCAGGCAGGGTCCCTTCTGGCAAGGTCTGCTTCTTTCTTTCTCAGAAGAAATTGATTCATTGCAAAGACTCTTTAATTCTCCAAGTGATGTGTTTGAGCAATTAAAAATATTGTCACTGTCATCACTTAACAACTTCCAATTATCTGGTATCCTTTTCAGACTCCTTTGAAAGAATTTTCTTTGCATGATTTACAGAGTATAAAGATTTACAAATGTTAGTTATTAATTTTACTAATAAAGAAGTATTTGCTTGCTATAAAATATTAACAGCTTTATGTGTAATCAACATACAATAGATTGCACATATTAAATGTACCACTGTATACATTTTGACATATATATATATGAAAGATAATCTCCACAAATAATATAATATATCCTTCATCTCCATAAGTATAATCACATTTTTAAAATATTTCCTTAAAAGAAGTATCCAGATAATAAATATTACCATATTAATTTTATTTCTTCGATTTCTACCATTTTCTGGGTTTAATTCCTCCCCAGGAAAATAGACTGGAAGGAATAGAGCCCCAAATATGAAATTCACTGGAGAGCAAAGTCAGCTATATGAGCTGATAGTAGAAATTCACCCAGCCAGCCAGAATATGGTGTTCCTCTTACTTAAGAGGAACACCATATTTTTCTTAAGAAAAATTTTAATTTATCTTCTTAGTTGCAAGTGTCAGAAATTGTCTTTGGCTGATTTAAGCAGAATAGGATTTTGGCTAGTTCTCAGAATCACCTGGGATGCTGAAGAACCAGGATCGGAAATTGGTGGGGGCCAGGGAGACTGAACAGTGGCCAAGTCCACTGAAAAGGACTGTACCAAAGAAAGGGCACCTGGCAAGGACATGATGCCACTGCTCCTGAAGACTGGCTGGTGCTGAGCATGTCTGGTCCCCCACTGGCATTGCCTCCAGACACTTCAAGCCCCACTGGAAAATCTGAAACTGCTGGACCTGGGGATTCACTGTTGCCATTGACTTAGCCATCACCCACCACCACCTTGCTTCTCTCCATCAAAGTTCAGGGCAGGTGCATCGGAGTAGCCAAGCCTAGGTTGGGTGGTTATGCTCTGGCTTCAAAGGGGCATTGGGAAAAGTGAGCATTCACCGTTTACAGCCTTGAGTGTGGGTAGCAAGGTCGGCTTTCCACCAAGACATAAAGTGATTTCTCTTACAATAGAAATGGAAAATGGGGAGCAGATCATAGACAGCAGATACTAAATGGCAATTTTCCACTAAAGTTTCAAATGTGGTCATTTACAGATTAATTGAAACAGCTATTTTTCAAAGGGAAAGCCAGCAGCAGTCTGTGATTTCTTGGCAAATCATCACCACTCAGGGATGGTCTAAGGAGAGTAAGCCAGGATTTCAATCTCTGTAAAAGGATGAAGCAAAAACCCAGCAAACGTGCATTTTACAAATCGGGTGGTTACAATCAAAGTAGTTGCTGAATAGAATGTTTGCCTCCTGATATTCAGCAGTCTCCTCAGGTAAGTAGAAAAATAGACCACAGTCTATAGGACCTGTGGGTCATCCAGTTCCCTGTGCCCGCTCAATAGAGTCTCAATGTCTCTTTGTCTCCCGTCCTTTGGCACAGTAATATGTTCCCTACCCATCCACCCCCCACTCTCAGCTCATGAGGACTTTTGTAGCCCATGTGTCCCAAGGCAATATATGTGCGACATCAGACTTCATTTCTCCACTGCTTCAGAGCCCTATTATCACAAGTGGGAAAAGTCTGCCTCTCAGAAATAATGGCACATGGACCTGTACTAAGGCTTTATATCTGCCTTCAAAATGAGAGAGAGGCTTAGTTATTAAATGCCCCACTCCACTGTGCCCAAATGTACTATTTTGTTTCTCTTTCTGGATTGTCCAGTGAATTTGAGTGAGGCTGAATCTGCAGGTAAGGTAAACAGTGGGTCCAGCCATGAGAACTGGAGAGGGCAAGGTAGGTTTAAGAGTACGATGAAAATAGCAAAGCTTGCCATGTTCTAAAGGAGTCACCAGCAACTGAAACCAGCAACCTCCACTGGGTCTATTGAGAGATGCCACAATTGAGGTCCCCCAGATCACCACCCCAACCTTGTGAGTGACTATTGTGACTATTTCCTTTTTCTATGAGGAGTAGGAGAAAGAATAGTCCCCTTCTATTCAAAGAGAAGTTGGAATGTGACTTGAAGAAAAGCAATCATAGATATTGGGATTTTCTTCAAGAGGGAAGGACAAGAATTGTATTCCCTATTGGGATGTCTGCTTAGGCAGCACTGTTGCTAAGTTCTCTGTGCCACACGTAGCACAGAAGAAAAGAGAACTGGAATCAGTTGACCTGGTGGGACATGGCCAGACAGAAAGAGTGTCAGGACCACTCTCTTAAATTCCAGCCCCCAGAGTGTATGGGATGTGGGTCCATCATGTCTATGTGGAGGACAGAAGAAATGAAGTGCCAAGACTACACTGCAGGCAAACAAGGAGACATATATATCATGGGAGGTGTTGTGATGCCCCTACTTGGAGTTCAGTGGGGAGAGGTAGCCAGGCTCCTCAGGGCTCCTAGGAGATTTGCATGGGAACAAACCCCTCATCAGTGGAGCACATTGGATCCATCTCCATCTCATGGCCGAACAAAATGAACTACAACAGCAGTTAAAGGCAACTAAGACGAGATGCTTTTAATTTTCTCTATCAACAAAACACCAGAGAAGCTATTCCCAGAGAGGTAATACAATCTGAGGATGTGGACGGGGAGCCTGCAGGCAGTTTATAGAAAGCTGTTTTCTAAGAGCAGAATTGAAGCTTTTAAAGGGTATAAAGAAAGAGGTAACATCTAAGGGGCTAGAGTTGAGACCACTTGGGTGGGTCACATCAGTTACTTCCAGGAGGGCCTTTAGAAACAGTGAGTTTCTTTAGAAGCTCTAATCATCCTGTCTTGTTTTCCTCTAGAAGACCTGTCAGTTAGAGATTCTCTACTCTTTTTTGAAATTTTCTTTCAACTTAAACTTTTTTTGTGTGTCATAAACCTCTTTGCAGATATGATAATTGGGTTAAAGTTTTTGTTTAGATAAAGATTCCTTTACCCAAATACATTTTTGGATACAATTGAGGGGTAGTTCACAGGTCCCATAAGGGTCATTATAGGATATTTATGAATTCTCAGACCCCCACTCAAGTCTGTCCCTGGTGGGAAGAAATAGGATTGACCTTTTATTTTTTCTTTTTTTATATCAGGATCTGCACAAAAGCACTGCCTGTGTCTAGAACACTTTGGCCAACTCTCCATACCTAACTACCTCTTACTAATTTCTTAGGATTTTCCTCAGCGTCCCTTCCATCAAAAGCCTTCCAATATCTCTACCTCCAGGGTGAATTAGATGCCCTTCTTATGTGCTCCCAGAGCAATCTGGGGAGATGTTTATTAGAGTATTTTAATAGTGTAATTCTAGGTTCCCTAGACTATAAGCATCAGGGGGTCAGGGTCCTGTCTGTTTTATATCTGTAAATTCTGGAGCCAGCATGAGACACAGTAAATAAGTAAACAATACAAACTTGTGAAACGAGTGACTGAAGAGCCAAGTAAAGACATCTGTCATCCAGTATAATTTAATTTGCATTTTTAAGTAGGTAACAGTCCTTTCCTCTATTAGTAAATTACAGTGTTCTGTTTATTAGCGAACACTTCTCAGAGTCTCTCCTCTTTTGACACTGATTCCTTCATTCCCCGGTGGTCTGGGGAGCTCAGATCCAGATTTGGGATGCTCACATTCTCCCAGATTTATTGCTGCTGCTGCGTTCTGCTTTAGCAGTTCTATGCCCCTCTTGCCTTGATTCTAGTGGTCTGCACTCTCACTATTACCTGCCTGTGTAAGTACCACCTGTGTTGCCATGGAGCTCCTATATCCTGCATCTTTCTTCTTCTGTGGCCTATCCATACGTCGTCTTCTCACACAAATGGAGATTTCATACCATCTGATCTACATCCTCTAAACTAACCTCACTTCTGGGAAAGGATGAAGATATATGGTACTGCAGCTGTATTCTCGTTGCCTTCCCAACACCTTTTCCCTCTTTATATCACCAGGCGTATTATGATTATTCTTTGAGAAGTTATCTCTCTCCTATTATCAGAAGTTTATTTTCCTTTGCACTGAGATTCTCCTTTTTCCTGACTTTAAGAGCGGACCTTTACTGATTTAAGCCAGTTTTGCACATCTCATTCCCTTTGGCCCAGATGGTCACCTGACCTAGTCTGGACCGATGCATTAAAAGGAATCCCATGCTTTTTTGGGGAGCTCCTGGAAAAGATTCTCTATTTTCCTTGGGATGTTGTAATGTGTTGTAGAAAGCCTGGAATTGCTGTAGTCATGTTGCAACTTCATTCAAAAAAAGCTAGAGCTTTGGGGGACTACCAAAGAGGGGGCCTAAAAAGCTAACTTGGTTTGGTTGCCTTAGAAATAAGACCTATTTTTTCACCCAGGTTTGAAATATATCCCTTATTATCTAATCCTGTTTGAGATTTTTATTATTTTTCTATTGCTTTTGTCTTTTATCATCAAAAGAAACCAAAACCAAAGACTAGGATCAATCTGCCATCTGGAGCTTTTATATCTCAGGTAAATAATAAGACTTTAGAGTTCAGATTTTAAAGGAAAAGACACCAAGGAGAAAAAATCAAAAAGTAAAAGACAATCAGAGGAGGGAAATGAGAAAATTTGTGGTAAAAATAGGCTTCAGTAAATCTGGACTCTATCTGAATGAAACATTAAGATCAAGAATAGTTCATTAGGGCTTCCCTGGTAGCTCAGTGGTTGAGAATCTGCCTGCCAATGCAGGGGACACAGGTTCGAGCCCTGGTCTGGGAAGATCCCACATGCCGCGGAGTAGCTAGGCCCGTGAGCCACAACTACTGAGCCTGCACATCTGGAGCCTGTGCTCTGCAACGAGAGGCCGCGACAGTGAGAGGCCTGCGCACCGCGATGAAGAGGGGCCCCCACTCGCCGCAACTAAAGAAAGCTCTCACACAGAAACGAAGACCCTACACAGCCAAAAATAAATAAATAAATTTATAAAAAAAAGAATAGTTCATTAATTTGATCTACAGTGTAGAAAAGCTTAATATATGAGAAATCAGAGAAATGAATCAAGTCTTATGATTGTATGAAATGGAATAATAACTGCTACCATATTGGTATGGTTTTGTTAACTTGTGTATTCATTAGGATCCTAGTTTAATTTTTCTTTTTTAAACATCTTTATTGGAGTATAATTGCTTCACAATGGGGTGTTGGTTTCTGCTTTATAACAAAGTGAATGAGCTATACATATATCCCCATATCTCCTCCCTCTTGCGTGTCCCTCCCCCCCTCCCTATCCCACCCCTCTAGGTGGTCACAAAGCATGGAGCTGACCTCCCTGTGCTATGCAGCTGCTTCCCACTAGCTATCTGTTTTACATCTGGTAGTGTATATATGTCCATGCCACTCTCTCACTTCGTCCCAGCTTACCCTTCCCCCCACCCCGTGTCCTCAAGTCCATTCTCTACATCTGCGTCTTTATTCCTGCCCTGCCCCTAGGTTCTTCAGAGCCTTTTTTTTTTTTTTTTTTTTTAGGTTCCAAATATCTGTGTTAGCATATGGTATTTGTTTTTCTCTTTCTGACTTACTTCACTCTGTATGACAGACTCTAGGTCCATCCACCTCATTACCAATAACTCAATCTCATTTCTTTTTATGGCTGAGTAATATTCCATTGTATATATGTGCCACATCTTCTTTATCCATTCGTCTGTTGATGAACACTTAGGTTGCTTCCATGTCCTGGCTATTGTAAATAGAGCTGCTATGAACATTGTGGTACATGACTTTTTTTTTTTTTTTTTTTGTGGTACACGGGCCTCTCACTATTGTGGCCTCTCCCATTGCAGAGCACAGGCTCCGGCTGCGCAGGCTCAGTGGCCATGGCTCACGGGCCCAGCCCCTTCACGGCATGTGGGATCCTCCCGGACCGGGGCACGAACCTGCGTCCCCTGCGTCGGCAGGCAGACTCTCAGCCACTGCGCCACCAGGGAAGCCCACATGACTCTTTTTGAATTATGGTTTTCTCAGGGTATATGCCCAGTAGTGAGATTGCTAGTTTAAGTAATAGGTGCTAAGAAGTTTAACACAAGAAGAGGATTAATTTAATGGTTACTGGAGTATCAAGAAAATTCAAAAACAGATATGCAGCTGTGCCTCAGGAACAAACCAGAATCAGGAATCTACCAGGATTTTGCTCTATTATCTTTACATCTCTCTGTATGTCTGCTCCCTTCCTCTCTTTCTCTCTGCAGAATAGTATCCTTTGCCACTTTCTCCTTTTTTCCTAATTCTGAGCCCTTGGGAAGGTGATTCTAGTTGACTCAGCTCAGTCCTGAGGCTCAATCTGAACCAATTTACTGATGACATGGAGTGGATCTGTTACCAAACCAAACTTGGGTCTTCTTGCCCTTGCTCAGTAAAGTCAATCTACTGACATCAGGTTTTGGTGAAGGAAAGTGTAGCATTTATTGCAGGGTGCCAAGCAAGGAGTCCAGGTAGCTAGAGTTCAAAAGGCTTGAGCTCCCTGAAGGCTTTCAGGGAAAGGTTTTTAAAGGTACAGTGAGGGAGGGAGATTGTGGAGTGTGTGAGCAGGCCATGGACATTCTTCTGATTGGTTGGTGGTAAGGTAATCGGAGTCACCATCATCAACCTTCTGGTTTTAATTGGTCTGAGGTCTACATGCTTGTGGGCAGCATACAGTTAACTTTTTCCACCCAGTGGGGATTTTAGTATCTTCAAAATAGCTCAAAGGATACAGCTAAGAATATTAACTGTAGTCCTTGAGGAAGAACTGAATTTCCTTGACTTAATTTAATGGCTAGAGTATTATTATTTTGTTTTGTTTGACTGCTTTCCTTTCTCATTTCTATGATTACATTTATTCTTTGGAACTTGGGGAACGCCTAGGAAGCTAAAGTTTTTCTACAGACAAGAGGCAGGTGAAGGACATGGCAGAAGTGCAGGTGGGGGATTGGTATCTGTTCCAGGAAGGCTCCATAGGGTCCTGCTTTGTTATAGAATTGCGGTTTATGAATATACACTAGATATTTAAGGAGTTGGTGTCATGGCACTTTCCTGAAAAGGGGGGAAGTGAATCGAACCCACTACAATTGGATAAGAACAGTCTTTGATGGGAACCATGGACTGTAGTACTATATACATTGTTAGGGGATTGTTTTTCTGTCTCTTTCTATACTGTGAAATCTAATTGTTGGCTCTCACTTCTGCTCCCACCACGCAACTTTCCCCTCTTGTTGCTCTTGACATAGAAGTAAAGACACACAAAGATTTTTATTTTGTCTGTGTTTTTCTCTGGTTTAATGCTAGAATGTAAGCTCAGAGTCAGCACTCTGAGATGGCATGTAAACCTCTACGGTAGCTTATAGACGACCACCACAGAGGACACAAACTCCTTATTCCTAGATATGCCAGATATTAATATATCTCATTTTTATATAACCCATTTCCCAAAAGCTTAACACTGTGTTTCACACGATAGCATTCTCTTGTTAAATAAGTGATATCTTGTTAAGTGTGTATCACGTATGACAACAAGGCTATAAAAAAGATGATTTTCTTCATTTTCAATTGGCTTTTCCTCTTAATCCCAAAGTCAATTTCTTGTTAAATTCTCCCACTTCTGACTACATGTTTGAAACATCTAGTGAACAATCCACATAAGAGCCTAAGCTGGAGATTTCTCCCTCCCCTCCTTTTACAAGGTGAAGTCCTAAATTAGTTGAGCTGATTTGACTCTTTTATACCACTTTGCCGTTCATTCTACTGCTCAAAAATGAAACAATTTTCTGCCCACCTCAGTCTTCACAAACTGTTATTTTCAAGCCTCAGCAATTCATACTGGCCAAATCATAAACACCAGAAAAGAGGAGTTTAAAATAGAAGTGCTGACAAGCCCTTAGCTACAGTGCATTGAATGATGCTGCCATAATGCACTATATTAGGTGTACTCCTTAGAGCTTACTGCCAGTGGTGAGTCTATAAGCTCCTGAATTAAACCTCAGCTGCTCACAGCATATACTTTAAAATTTTTCACTTCATTCTCTCCTTAGAGAAATCTAAGCTGCAGCAGCTGATATACGTAGGCAAATAAAAGTAGGATAAGCTAAACTACTTATATCAGGTCTGAAATATATTTCTGTCGCGTTGCTACTACATAAAATAGTGTGTCCACACCATAAAATGGTGTGTCCAAAGTGGTGTGTCCAATGGTGTGTCCACTACATAAAATGGTGCTGCTACATAAAACGGTGTGTCCAACTTAACAACTAGGTCTTTGGGCACTTCATATTCAAGAGTTGTGCCATTTTTAATAAATAAAGGAAGAACAGCGAGAGGACTGCTGAGCAATGTCCTGTGAAACTAGATGCTTTATAAATTTTCAATAGTATCTGTTTTTTAAAAAATATTTTTAATATATTCTGATTTTTCCCACTGTTTAAGATGTGAAATAATGAGGCCAGTGTTTCCACTTTGTATTCAAATTGGGAGCAATTTTCTCCTATAAATGTAACAGAATCAATTTCGTTTAGAATCCATACAAGTCATTACTAAGACAGTTATTTTGGAGAATGGGACTTTCATTTAGTCGGTCTTGACATGTTAATAGGTAATCTTTGTTTAATCAAATGAAGATAGTTCACATTATTGCTTAAGGATTCTGAATGTGATGATTGGAGAATGTGAGCAGCATGATGACTGTTCTTCCTGGACTACTTAAGCAAGATTTATTGAGTTTTCAATTTTCATATGTTTTATAACTTGAACTAGAATTTCATCTGGAAACTCATCTACTGTGGACTTCAGAAAAATCAAGAATGAACTGCATGGAAAATCTTCATTAACATATTCCTATAAATCTCTCAGAGACACATAATTTTTTTCACCTTCATCTGTGGTCTTAAGCAAGTAGTCAAAAACCAAAACGAACGTTCATGCTGAACACATCAAGATGCATAGAGAAAAGCATAATGCTTGAATATTTAGGAAAAATGATTTTATGATCGAAAGATTTTAGGAAAATAAAAACAAAAATCCCTTGCTCAAGTCATGCCAGCTTTTTCCACATCAGTAAAATGGATAAAGTATAATTTACTTGTTTACTTTCAAGTATAATAGATGTTCAGATAAAAGTCTTTCAAATGAAAACACGCAAATAAAAACTAAATATGAAATTGGAACGGAACTAATTGAGTAAAAATTCACCAAACAGATAATAATTTTGTTTCTTTAAGTTGACTTTGTCATGTGGCACTTAGATTCTAAAATAAGAGTTATTAAGTATGCTCTGGTAGTTTTTTTTTTAAATGACGGTAATATTTGTGTAGGAGCAGATGTTCAAATGAGTAAGCATTATTCAGGGGCTACATTCTCAGTCAGGATATGTCAATGAGATCTAAAGTTAGTTCACAAACATTAAATCTGCAGGACCTTGAAGCCAAAATACCAACATCAAGGGTGTCTTCGGGAGAACAAGCATATTTAATTTGATGGGAAAGTTATAAGACAGTATTAGATGTAGAGTAATTGAGGGACCATCCATGTGTAGGATAGTTAGTTCAGTTGCTTGAAATTTTGCAAATTTCATTTTGCAATTTAAGTCTCTGTCTTCCAGGTTGGAGTAAATATGATTAAGCTAGATCCCAAATAGAGAGGTAGATTGAAAACATTATCACCCAAACCAATATTTGTCATTTCACTTTGTCAGTGAAGCTTAAGATATATAGCACAGTGTTAAACTATGTATCACCTATTTATGTTTTTATATATTTTTCATTAGGACAGTGGATGTACTGTGAGTTTTGCCACCAAGGTTTTTGACTAATAAACCTTTACTGATTTAGCTATAGCCTCAGTTACAGGAAATCTCTGGAATTTTACCTTTGTGAATTTCCTCCTATAGCTAGAGAATACTCAGCCTCCTTAGAAAGGCTGAATTCTGCAAACATCCTGCCCCTGCTTGGATTTCCTTGATGCAAAAGGAGCAGGACTTGGTAAAAGGATACACTTTCATCTATCTCTACTATCCTTTTAATAGACTGTTTTGAGGATCCTATTATCTTCTCTCTATAAATGTGGAAGTACTAGTGATAGCCCCAAAATGAAAGCAAAATATCCTGTACCGGGCTTCCCTGGTGGCGCAGTGGTTGAGAGTCTGCCTGCCGATGCAGGGGACACGGGTTCGTGCCCCGGTCCGGGAAGATCCCACATGCCGCGGAGCGGCTGGGCCCGTGAGCCGTGGCCGCTGAGCCTGCGCGTCCGGAGCCTGTGCTCCGCAACGGGAGAGGCCACAACAGTGAGAGGCCTGCGTACAGCGAAAAACAAAAACAAACAAACAAACACACAAAAATATATCCTGTACCTAGACATTCCTTATACACAGGCTCAGGACTCTTCAGTTTTCTTTTCATATTTTCTTATCCAACCATCTATTTCTCTAGTCCAGAGGTCAAAAAACTTTTTCTGTAAAGGGTCAAACAGCAAATATTAAAGATTTCCTGAGCCATATGGCCTCTGTCACAACTACTCAACTCTGCCATTGCAGCATGACAAGAGCCATTAACAATACTTAAAGGAATGGGGGTAGCTGTGCTCCAATAAAATTATATTTACAAAAACAGGAGACAGACTGTTGCCATTGACTGATCCCTGTTCTAGTGCATAGCTTTCACCATCATTTCTTCAAATATTTATCTGTATTCTTCTTCCTCACCTCCGGGCCCACACTTCAATCCCCATAAATATTACACCTGGGTGCTAGATATTACAGTGTACTCCATATATGTTATCCCATTTGATTCTAATCCTGATCTTGAGTTAGTGTTTATTTTGTGGAGACCCTGAGCAGCTTGAACAATCCTGTAGCTAGAAATTTATTTGAACACAGGTATATGTAACCCCAAATCTCATGCTTTTATCGCCTCACTAAGTGGCCTCTTGTGTACAGAATGAAGTTCACATTCCTTCACCTGGCCCTCTCTTCATTTCACGACTTTGTTCAGGACTCGAGCCCTTAGGTTTAATCTGCAGTGACATCTTGGTTGGTCTACAGAAATAATGCATTCAACCAAAAGTAGTTTCAAAATAATTCAAATGTAGCAGTACAAAAACACAACTCCGAAACTCTTCACAGAATATGGTCTGTTGGACAGAAAAAGAGAATGGTGGTTAAAGAAGAAAACCAGGGTCAAGGTATGTCCAGGTTTTCCCATGAAAGCTGCTTCTCTCAACTCCCCCCCCGACACGCCCCCCCCCCCCCCCAGTAAAGCTTCCCTGAGCAAGTCAAGCAGCAGAAAGCATCACCAGGGGAACACCCTCCAATACTTCTTTCTGACTTTTACCAACTAAAAGCACATTAATGCAAAGGCGTCATGTGGTTGGGATGACGTGTATACTGATTCAGCTCTGCACAGCTACTACAGGCCTTTATTGTATAACGTTCTCACTGCTGTGTGGCCACACACCGGCGCCATACATTCCACTGCTTCCTGCCCACTCCTGCTCCTCGAGTCCATGAGAACTCAGGCTCCAACCTTGATGCTTTTAATCCCCCTTCACGCTACTCTTTCTACTTTTTATTATAAAATCACCTTACCTTTTACCAGTCTGAGGAGGACTCACTTTAGAATTTCTGAAGGAGGGCAAAAAATTGTGTCAGAGGCCTCTCAGTGGACAGTGGGAAAGTTTGCACACTTTCCTGTATCAGTGATATTCAGCTGGGTTCCTTTGCCCCAGCATATTTTACTGTGTCTCCCACATAGCTGGATGAGGGAGAAGCCACACATGACCCTTGCCATTCCCCAAGTGTGAGCTGGCCTTGCAGGCTTCTATGCTTCTTTGCTCATCCTGGATGCCTTCCAGCATCTGCGCCACTCACCATCTCTAAGTGTGGAAATCCTCTACTCGTATTAGAATGTAGTTCCATGAGGGTCTGTAACTCTCACGTTCACTCCTCTATCCGCAGTGCCAAAACCAGTGCCTGGCGTATACCTTGTGTGTGATTATAATTCAATAAAAATGTATGAAAGGGATTGCAGATAAATAAGGACAATAATTATAAATATTAAGTAGTAACTATGTTCCAGGCCTCTTTCTAAGCATCTTACGTATGTCACTTAATCCTCTTAATGATTATACAAGGTAGGTATTATCATCTTATATTATAAAGAAAGAAATCTAAAGATGTTAACTTGCAAATAGCAGCTATAAGGTAGCGACAGGATTTGAAGGCCTACAGCTCACACCAGGCCAATATCCGCATTAAGATATCTCTGATTCCTTATACATAACTCGTCACTTCTACGGCTTTCTTCTCAAGGTGGGTCTTCCCTCCACTATTATGGCAACAAACAATTTCTTCTTTAGTAAAATGGTTTTTCGGGATTCCTGGTTTCAAATACAAGAAGCGCTACCCTGGTTAATATTAGGTGAAAAGAAGTTATTAGCAAGAGGCATTATTTCACAGAATCAACACAAAGGCTAAAAATACAGACTTGGAAAACTGGAAAGAACTTAAGTTGTCTAGGGAGCAGGAACTGCAGCTAAAATTTATCCAAAAGGAGTAGCGCATGGGCCGCCATGCTGCCCCTGCTGACGTTTGCACCGTGGCTGGTACCGGACGTGAATACACCACTTCCCAGCTGCCGCAGCACCAGATGCCACTCCTGCTATTCTCACTAGAATTAACTCTGAGCTCTTCTTTGCATCACTTGTCCCACATTTAGAACTCTACAGAGGCGTATCAAGCATTTTAGCTTATGCCCATGCCCTGGCTCCCAGAAGCTGGGGGAGTTGGTCAGGGGCCTACTTGCCAGCTGTCCTGGAAGTTCCCTCTAATAGGCAGGGTGTCTGGAGGCACAGCAGTAAACGTAACAAATGACCACAATAGGGGCATGTCCTCCACTAATGTCAGACTCCCTGAGATGAAGTACCAGAGATTTCCAAGCCTATATCCTATGAAGCCCTCTTTTTCATCATACTGACTCTGAAGCATTCAGCCTACTTCTTTTTCCATTTTACAGTTATTAGCTTTCTTTGCATTTTGGGATATACCTCTCCTCCACAGATTGACTTTGGAGAAGAGCCTAAACATTCCCAGCTACCAAATCATTCCCATCTTTTTGGTTTTAGTATTTTGAAGATCCTCAATCTGAAGAAATGAAGAATCACAAAAATAAGGAAGTAAGGAATTTACAGTGGATAAGAAAGTCTTATAAAATTCTTGTTGATCTCATTTCCAATCTAGAGTACCTGATTTCCTCACCAGGTCATATCCAGAAGCCTCATTCCAGGATGCAGGAAAACAGTCAGCTGCCTTGTACTTTAACTGAGAAAATATTCCCATTTTTAAATGTGGACTGAGCATCAGCCCTTGCCAGTAGCAATTTCTCAGTCTTTTCTTAGGTCTTGACTCCCTTCCTGTTACCTTACCTTCTTAAATAGAGAATATTCTGTCCACTGAATTTACTCCTACACTGCAGGATACTTTGCACTGACTATTCAGATACCGCACTCATGTCTCTTTGCAGCCTCTCTGTTAGCCCCCGGAGTCCATGACCCACTCCCTCTTGAAAAGAAAGTCCTGTGATCTGGGTCCCCTCTGCTTCAGTCCTTCTTCCATTGGTCTACTACGGTCTCCATCACACTGTTGGGAAGATGGTCGGCTTTAAACTCTACAAGTCATACTTTTCTCCTGCTCACATTTTTTGTTTTTCTAGGTCCTTTACATTTCAGTTGTCACACGCTGTTAGCCTTCAGTGGATATTGGCATTTTTATATCTAGGGTTTCCAATCTTCCTGTATTAATGGCTGTGTAAGCCAATCAGAAGACTAGCTGCTCTGTTTCCCCCTTAGAAGAGTTTCTAGACAGTGTCTTTTTGTTTCAGAGATCCCCATTTCCTATACCCCTTATCATCCAGTTTCCATTTCCTGTTAAAATTATTTTAGTTCACAGTCAATTTGCAAGGCTGAAATAATTAGCACACCTTGAGGGAAATAGCCATCCTTAGTTCAGCCACTAGCTCAAACACCCAGGGTTCTCTGTAATGGCTCTCATTTAGATGTTTCATTTACCTACAATGACCCATGCTTCAATTCTGTTAAGTTTTTTGGTTGTTGTTTCATATAGCCAAAATAAAATGGCATAAATATCCATATACATCATTTTCACCAATGGGAAAAAAGGGTCAGTTTAAGAAAACCTTCTCTATCACCTACAATTTGCTGTTCCCCATTATATGCACTCAGTAAATATTTAATTTGAATTGAAGCAGCATGACACTTCCAGTTTATTTACAAGTCAGACTTAGAAAATGGTTCTTGCCAATCTTAGGCACTGCTGGTCTAAAAATATTCAGAGAATAATGATTGGCTCTGGTGATTGAGAAAGACTTTTCTACTTCCTAGATATGTAGTTTCACTGTACATTTTATTTAGAGGAATGGATACATACAAGTCACCTTTCTTTTAACCTACAATTTAATTATGTTAACATTACTCTCTTTAATTAGAAATTGTATTCTGTTTGTACAACTGAATGAATGCTTTAAGAAAGTTATCCTCAGCAGTCTAGCTTACCACTGCATGACAGATATGACCATCCACATCTCACCCCAAAGCTTAAATCATCCTCTAGGATAAAATATATTCAGAAGTGCTTTTCTGTTATTATTTTCATCCTGGTAATTCTTTATTATACTCTGAGTGTAAGCAGATACAGAGCCACCTTGAGGCTTAACCAACAAAACAACGATACCTTTAACTGGAATCAATAGAGAAAAGTAGGTCGCCCATGTTGTTTTATAATTATACTATGGATTTTCTTTCCAATAAATTACCAACACACCTAGCATAAATGTAAATTCTCCAGGGAGGACTTTACGTATGATCAGTGATGACATTAACATATAGCTCAGCTGAGATATATTATGTTAAAACAGGAGCCCAGTTCCAAAAATGTTACAAATCTAATCAATAACTTGCTGGAAGAAAATTTATTAGAGAGGATCTATAGTAATTCATACAGAAATAAAGGAAGCAAATATTAAACAAGGCAGCTAAAATTAATGTTTGATTTCTTCTCTGTGAAAGCATTAAACTGGTATTACTGAAACTCTATACCATTGTCTAAATACTTTTGTTTTTCAAATTAAGTCAACTCAGCAATACTGAGATTAAGCAGTTATCTGGTGTGCATAAATTGCATGTACAAGAATCAGAAGAATTCAGTCCACAAAGTTAGAATTAGGCAGACTTCCTGTTGTCCCTACTCAGAGCACTCCATGATCACTCCCTCAAGGAGGAAAACAACATGAATAATTATGACACTTTCTAGGCTCAATACTCTTTTCTCTCTGAGTACTCAGTACACAGTTCTCAGTAAGTTTCACATACCTATAATTTTAGAAACTCAACCTTTGGGAGAACATAAGGCATAAACCTATATACAGAAATCTAAGAAAATGCAATCATTATTTATCGCTCCCCTATCAGCCAATTAAAGGAAGAGTATAGAAATTGAGAACATTCATGCATATTTTTCCCAGCCAAATTCATACATTCTGAAAGACTTTAAATAATGCCATTTGTATGGAATATGAATCCAAAGTGAGTTAACTGTTTTGCAGAGTGTATTTTATTGACACGTAAATAAAATATATCAAACCTTTATTTTTCTAGCAGTATATTAATTACAAAATTTAAAATGTCTAACACTCTGTATTTATTCTTTTCATGATTGCAGCTATTAATAATGACTCCAAGACCCAGAGAATTCCATTTATGAATCAGAGAAAAGTCAAGCTATTGTTATACATTTAGAGTTGTGGTTTTCATCACATTCTAATTCTTTGGAAATGTATAATTTTATACAGCTGTGATACAGAGACTCTCTCTTGATCAGAATATTGGAGTTTTATAAACTCCACTCCCTTAACTTTGCAGACAGCAGCGCATTTGCTTTTATGACATTCTGCTTAATTTAGCCATAGAAAGTGTTGAATCTCTGGTCTCAGTTTTGTGTCTCAGAGATTTATGCTACACTTGCCTCATTGATGAGAAAAATGAAACAAATGAAAGGCAGGCTCCCTAGCAGCAGGAGCTTGGGGTACTCATTTTCAGTTGAGAGCTGGTAATTAGGCTATATCCGTTCAAGGACATAACTAAAGGTAAGATGATTTCACCACAGACAAAACTGTTCTGGAGCAATTTCATTTATAATTATGAGTCCTGACAGAATATGCTTGTACCTAATCTGTAGTGGAATGTAATCTGGGAAATAAGGGAACCAAGATATTAAAATCACACTTTTAAGTTAGACGTTAGAAATAATTCCTGTCTGAAAATGTGTTTTATAAATATGAATGAGTTATTTGCAAAAAGACAAAAATCTGTAAGAGGAAAATCTATATTTCCTAAGATCTTGGCTGGGAGAGAGGGATGCTATATGCTGATACACATGTAGCTGTAGATATGGATACAGAAGTAGATGTGGCAGAGATAGAGATGGGGACAGAGGCAGAAACAGAGACCAAGATGGAGGAAGAGCAACCTTTTTTTTTTTTTTTTTTTTTTTTTTACTGAAGTCTAGTTGATTTACAATGTTGTGTTAATTTCTTCTGTGCAGCCAAGTGATTCAGTTACATTCAGACACATACATGTACATTCTTTTTCATATTCTTTTCCATTATGGTCTATCATAGGATATTGAATATAGTTCCCTGTGCTATACAGTAGGAACTTGTTGTTTATCCATTCTGTATATAACAGTTTATATCTGCTAATCTCAAACTCCCAGTCTCTCTCTCCCCTACCCCCCCCCACCCCCTTGGCAACCACAAGTCTGTTCTCTGTCTATGAGTCTGTTTATGTTTCATAGATAAGTTCATTTGTGTTATATTTTAGATTCCACATATAAGTGATATCATATGGTATTTGTCTTTTTCTTAGAGTAAGTTTTATTCAAAGATTTCTGAATACTTACACATACTCTGGCCTAAATTCTCCTGGTTAGCTGTTAAATGAAGATATCTTAAGTACTTTGGAAGTGTCATTTAATTCATCAAGTCACTGAAGTGGTAAATTTAAATGTCATAAATTAATTGATTGTTTCAAAAACAATCAACTTATTCCATGTAAGAAGCTTATATACGTAAGCAAAATTGGCTCAGTCCATTTACCATTGGATCAGCTTATACTGTAACACACCGATCTTGATCTAAATTATATATATATTTACTGTTTTAGATGCTGAATAGGACTAATAGTCTAGCATCTTTAGATGTTGTCCTAGATTAATGACTCTTTCGTCTTTCCATGTTCATATAACTCCAATAAAACCAAATAAGTAGAAATGACTCTAATCTGACACACAGAAGAGCTTTTAATTAAGTTCAGAATCAGAGTATGATTGGAATTTGGTTCTGAATCCTCTAAGGGACTTTCCACTCAAGACACTAAACATATATTGGATCTGTTTCTTAAGAAATCAATTTGCAGTTTCACTTATTAAATGGGCTTATTCAATGAATGCAATCAAAAGTGCCTCACATTCACTTATTTTAGATTCTTGTGTTTTTTAAATACAATGTGATCATATTTATAAGAGGAATACCCTATTGATCGGTTTGCATGTCAGTGCCAGTTAAAATTTGAAATATCAATGAAACTCATTTGTGAGAGCTTCAAGATGTATCAGGATGCTTGAATCAATGTGATTCAGCTGTGTTCAAACAACTTAAAAGAGCTGTCCAAAGGAGTTACATTTCTAAAAGAAATATTTGTGGCATGATTTGGAAAAGGTTATTGCAGCATTTCCCAAATTCTTGAGATTCAGAGAAATACCATTCCTCTGAGATGCTCAATGAAAGAAAAAGGTTCAATGTGCAAACATATTCTGCAAACTCTCTGAGATTATTTCCCTTCTTGAAGAATCAAAACATAGATTAGAATATTAAAAGCTGTGAGAAATCCCTGTTCAAGAGAAAGCTGTTTATAATTGTTAACTTTTGTTTAACTCAGCATTTCTTAAAAGCTTATTTGACAATGAAACCAAGG
The DNA here is from genome assembly GCF_059928025.1 of Delphinapterus leucas. Lineage (NCBI taxonomy): Eukaryota > Metazoa > Chordata > Mammalia > Artiodactyla > Monodontidae > Delphinapterus > Delphinapterus leucas. The sequence continues at coordinate 34,910,265 of NC_143140.1, forward strand.
AAATACTTTCAATGTAAAATATCTTAACATTCAACAGAACTATTTATCTGCAGAACACACTTTGAAAATGCTGGCTTATTGAAATGTTTTGTTTTTACTACACACAAGATTAGAGTTACTTAATCTTAAATCTTTAATGCTTAAATCAAAGATCAAAGTTCATATTTTGTAATCTCAGATACCAGTCTGTAACCTGGGGTCCGTGGGCTGTATGGATTCAGTAAACTCTTGAAAATTTATATGTAAAAATGTGGATATATATACAATATGTGGATATATTGTAGATATACATGTGAATGTATAAAAATGTGGATATATATGTAGGTATATAAAAATGTGGATATATATACAATATATCCACATTTTTCTAGAGAGACAGAAAATAACCTTCATCAGATTATTGAGTCCATGATCTAAACGTTAAGTAACTTTAATCTAGTAATGCTAAAAATCTCTTTCAAAAGTGAGAATTTTAAAAATGCACTATTTTAAATGCTTATGAGAGGGAACAATGGTGTACGTAGTTAAGTCTGTTCCTTGAGTGGGTGATATTATGAACAGAGAGTAAATTTTCCATCAGTCGCATCCATGTATTGTAGAAAATAGCAGGAACTGCACCTGCTTCCAGTTTATGGTATCACCTCAGCTTATGCTTCAAAAGAACCATGGCATCTACCGTGAATCACTTGTGTTTTCCTGCTGTGACTAATTCTCTTACACCCCGTTACACAAGGAAGTGTGCTTTCTATGTCTCTCGCTGCAATGTTCAAGGAAGAGCCTCCCTCCACAATTGAGCTGAGGAGGACTACTCCTGCCACTTTATAAAATGGATGAGGCTTGTCCAGGAAGAGGTCAATGAGAAAAGGTAGTTTTTTATTGTCGGAAGAAATACAAACATTGCCAATGTTGTACCTGTGCTCATGGAAGTTAATAAAAATATTAAATGTGTGAAGAAAATAATTATCTAAAATTGAAAACTAGGATCTCTACAGGGTTCCCCATCCCACATTCTGGTTTAAAGAAATCCTATTCAAAGGACAGAGATAAAGATCCATGGCATTTCTTGTTTTCTTCTTTTACAACTTGATAGCAAAAGCTAGGGATGGTTAACACGGCTTAGTTTTCCTTGGTTAGATTGTGAAAGGAGAAGGCATCGCCTTTGACTTTATAGTTTTGGCATAAAGCTCTCATTCTTCTATAGAAAGAAATCAAGGGCAAGCTGCTTGTCAAAAGCAAAATGATGTTTAAGAGATGTATTTAATTATTTGATACTTATTTTTCAATTTTAAATGTTCTTTTCTCTTGGTCAAAAAGCAGCCAAGTGCCTTTTGGGGTATAAGGGTTAGGTGGTCCTGGTTGGATTGGAATAAACTACCTCTCTTCTGAAAATAAGAGGACATACTTTTGAAATTTGACAAACATACCAATAGGGAAGGTGATTAACTTGTTAACATGACTACTAAGCAAATTTTAGGTGCTTGCCTAAAATAGGAAAATACAAATAGGAAAAAAATCCGTCTTATCTAGGCCCCCCAAAAGTAGTGAGCCTAGTATAATAATAAATAATAAATATATACATAGTGAAATAATGTGTTTTCTTAAATAACATGATTAAGTTTCCCAAGGAATTAAGATCATATCACAACACGACTTACAAATACACACAAACATACATATACACACAAACAACAGTTACAGTTTTTAGTTTGTCCAATTATCATATTTTAACCACAGCAATCCAAATACAGTGACTTTCCAAAATGTTCAGTAACTACTCATTCATGGCCTAATGCCAAATTGCAGTCAGCACTTAAAGATTTGTGCTGAGAATGTAGTGTGCAGTAAATGAAACTCTAATTCTTATGTATTTTGGCAATTCCCTCTTAGAGTTACTCAGACATCTTAGACATTCGAAGTATGTCAAATAAGACACAGCACTACTATTTGCCATGCAATATCAGTAGAATAGAGTCTGAGACTGATGAGCTTAATGATAATCTAGATCTATCAGGCTTTAGGAGTTAAGTGTAGACAGTCTACATTATCAAAGAACTCCAGTGAATCTAGAAATTCTGAGTCTGGGACTGCATTTTAAGGTATGTTAGGTAAGCCTAGCAAAGTTTATGTAGGCTAATAATACTCTCCACAAGCCTTGTCTGTCCCCACTCAGATTTCAAATGTTAAAGGGACTGGGGACCTGCCAGATAGTGAGAGGAAATATGGATTGTTTTATTAGTAGCTGCTAATGTAATTTTATCAAATTCACATGTATTTTTTCTTTCTCAACATATAAGATACCTTCTACATCAAATATTTAAAACCTATGGAGTGTGGCTATTTTTAAACATGAAGTGACTTAAAATTTTAATACTTCAGTTCTCCTTTGGGTAAGACTCATAAGTAGATGGAGATATTAGGCATGTATAGGAGCTGTAGGTTTTGAAGAGGTTGGTGAATTCACTCTTTACTCTCTTCCTAATGTTTGAAATCCAATCATTAGAAACTTAGTCTTTATGTTTTGATTTAATACCCTTATTAGTCTCTCTCCCTGACTCATTGTAAACAAGTTTAATAATCTATTTTCTTCTGTGGTAGTATTTGAAAATGACTGTCCCAGGTGTTTGAAAAGGAAATACCAAAAAGAAAACAAAATATAACAGACCAGGAAAGGAGGATCAAACTGGATACAAATTTTGCCCAATTCAGAGCTATGTCTAAGCCTAAAAGAAATGCTGCCATCAGCAGCTTGCTGTCTCTAGCCTACAACAAGCTACAAGCAGAACAAAGCTAACAGTGATACAACTACATAGAAAATAGGAAATGCATTCATATATACACGTGTACAAATACCTACATACACATACGTTTATATCTATGTACACATAGATTATTAGGGCAATATGAGAATGGGTGTTTATACACACACGTAACATCTAAATAAAGGAAAGTGTTTCCTCTCAAAATACAATTACCTCCACATTTATATTATGCTAGTCCCTAGGTCTATAAAATCGTGTCATATTTTCAACTCTTATTCTAATAAATAAAGTAAAATTCCTGTTTATTTTTGCTTTGTATTCATAAAAAATAGGATCATCACTAATTCTGAGATTCCATCGAATAACATTATTCCAATCTGTATATCAAAGTAAGATGATATATTTTATGCAGGGGTACCACGTCAGAATCATAAAATGTTTAGGGTAGGAGAGACCATAATGATTCCTCCTTCATAGATGAGCAAAGATCTAGAGACATGAGTAGCCTGTCTAAATCATGCAGCCAGGCTAAACTAGGGAGTATTTCCAGCCTTCCCAGGATATTCCAGTGGCAGAATTTCAGTGAGTACAGAAAACTAGTATGAAAAAGATTCCTGGGCAAAGTATGGGATCCTCCCAGTGTACTAGGGTTAAACCAGGCTTGCTCTTAAGACTTGAATCTGCTGGAGAGTGAATCAAAATTATCAAACCTTTCTCCCTCCATGCCCAGAAAGACAATCAACACTATCCCCTTTTTGCAACTTTCTCTCCACTGTTAGGATGCTCAGAGCCACTTGAGACCCTGTTGCGACCAACCCTGTCTCCCCAGGTCCTTAGGAAGAGAGAGAACATAATAACTATTTTAAATAATTAAATATCTGTTAGGTGCAAACTGAACCAGATCCAACTCAGTATCAATTTAAAGGCGTGAACTAGGACCACAGATAGAATTTCAGGCAGTTGAATTTTAGATCAGCATCAAGAACTAAGAGGAGTAGAGGATAATGGTTACACATATTACCTCCTGTTCTGCATACAACCACAGGACACACATATCGTATTTCCAATTCATTTCTGTGTAAAATTTCTATTAAGTGACTGAGATAAGCTTTCAAGCTACCTCCGAAACACTTAAATCTCAGTAGTGTTCACTCTATCAATGATGCTCATGAGTTTTATTAATATTTCAAGAGATGAATATGACCATATATATGAATGTTATAGTAAAATAACGTGCTATGACATAAAATAATCTAGTAAACTTACTACATTTATTTAATCATATATTGCAAGTTATTTAAATAGCATAAATGCATAGGTAGAAGATAACCAGTGAAGCTGTCAATATGTTGGGAATACGTATTTTTCTGCTTTAGTAATGTGAGTATGAATAATTCATCTTTGAACTTCAATATTTACATCTTTAAGTCTATTAATTGGAAAAAATTTAAATCGAAATTCATATATTCACTACAAATTGGAGAGTGCACTAAATAATCCAATACTTAGTTGATAAAGACAAAGTGAAAATTACAGCATCCCATAATTTAAAAGCAGGAAGAACAGCAGCTGTAAATCATCCTGTTTGAGACACACAATTAATGCAACAATGGGAAGGCACACTTTCCCCTCAGATTCTGGGAGTTCTGAATCTTTTCTGTGTACATAAAGCAATGGAAGTTTTACAGTGTTGACTTACAGTCAGACTGCATGATAAAGATTTATAGTTCTCAAGAGATGCAAGCACTAAAGAGAATAAATGAGTATAAAACTTAGTAAGCCTTAGTATCTTGCCTTTACATTACTAGCATGTTGCTTTTAGATACAAGGAAGTAGATGTTCAACCTAATTTCTAAGGAGTTAATAATTAGAAGGATAATTCAGAGGGGAATTGAGGAATCTATCACACAGGAGGAAGGAAGAGCATCAGTGTCAGTTGATGAGGAAAAAATGAATATGAGAGAAAAATCATGGAAAAAAAGAAGTCAGAGAATTGTTAATTTCCAGGAAAGACAAATTGTTCACATGCCTACTCCCAACTACTTAACAGAAATCATTCTCTTCGTTATGCTAACTGCACTATTATAATAATACTTTAACAAAAACAAACATGGAAGTGAAGTAAACATTAGTTGGAAGCTGAGCCTTCCTGCATACAGCTAGCTTCACCTTGGGGTAATCTGGGGAGAAGTTTGGAAGGAGGTTGTGGAATTCTAAAAAACCAAGGGCAGAAGGTAAGACATTTTAATGGAGGTTGAAAGAATTGACTCAGACCTTCAAATTCAAAAGAACCTTTGGGTACCATAGACATGCCATTTCTCCTGCTAAATGGTCACATCAAGGTAGGTGTTAAAGCATAGATTTGCATATCTAGGTTGCCTTGCTCATTCTATCCACCACCTGTAAAAAAAAATTCCAAGACCGAGAATGATTGAGGTTCATTCTCCTGATTCTTATATAAACTGGGTTAAGGCTAGAGGAATTGTGATAGCTTACTGTTAAATTGTTTTCCTCCTAACCAATAGAGGTGGGTTCATCCAAAGTGAGGAATGGCAGGACAACAGGGAATCTACAAAGAAAGTGCAGATTTCTCTGAGAAAAAGCGTTTAAATTGTTACTGAAAGTCAATGCTGTTCCATCACAGCATAGATTAAATAGTATAGTGCCATAACTAAATAAGAGAGATAGTGAAAAAAATTAAATAGCTTTCTGCATTTCTCTAAAATAACTGTTCCACATGTGGTTTAATTATTTTATTCAAGGTTTGACAAGTTCCAAGAATATCAGACACAACCACTAAAAAGTTCCTATACAGACATGTTTTAGAGAACACACACACACACACACACACACACACACACACACACATATCAAAAAATGATTTTTGGTAACTCGTGTCACTGTGCCACTATTTCTTTTTATTAATATGTATAATTAGAATTCAGTACAAATGATGGATATAATCGATCTTAAATAATATTGAGTCTAAATTGTTCTATTTAGACCTGAAACCCCTATGACCTAGAGATTTAGAATAATGGAGTAAAATAAATTGGAGAGTAATACAGGGCATGTGCAATTTTTGATCTGCTATCTCATATCCATGTCAAATTAGGTAAACTCTTTAAAATCTCCCATCAGCTAAAAAAATGGGACTGGTAATATCTCTTACAGAGATGTGAATATTCAACTGCATTAAACTAACAAAAGCATTTTATATAGAATTAATGACAGCATAGATTGAGTTAAGCATTTGTTGGTATTATGGGCTATTGATTAATAATAGCAGAGAACATACTTTTTTTTTTCCTGTTGTAACATTTTGCAATGAACACAAGGTCTCCATGATTTGAAGTACATCAGACAACTGACAACAGTCAAGAGATTTACGTGCTGAAATACTCTCAAAAATAGGTGGCTACTTTTTTTTTCAGTTATCTGGATTATATAAGAAAAAATGGGAATCCTGTTTGTTTTGTTCTCCCTTGAATATTTGGATAATTATGATCATATATACTTGTCTTTAAGACCTATTTAATTACATACATTTAATTATTCTGTGAGTTACAAGAACTTATCCTTTGCCTTTCACCTAAGAAAGAGGGTTGGAACGAGCAGTCATGTTGGATATGTTTAGGAGTCAAAATTGGTAGCCTTTTAAAATAGTCAGTAATGTTCAGAAATAATTGTTTCCTCTTTCACATCTTCCCTGAAGGTCATCAGACTATTTCAGCAGACAGTAGGTTTCACTCTCAATACTACCAATCATGGCAATATTTGCCTACCTAAGTATGGTTTGGTATAACTTAAATACGGTCCAAGACATTGTATGACACTGGAATTTCAAAATGAAAGTTTCCACTGAGTACTTACATAGAAATAAAATGTTCACTAAATATCTATGATTTGTTACCAAGGGGTACTGAATTTATAGAAAGATGGAAGTGTAATTCCAGGCCAAGGACAAACCTAAACATTATCTATTCTGGATATCTCATTTATGTCACTTTTAAACAGTTCCTTGGTCATCACAGTTAAAATATATAAATTCCTGACATTTTCGAGGCACTATTAATTGGATTTTCTATCTTACCCAACCCAAATCCTTTTTAACTGATAAAACTTCTTAGAAATGCAGGTCTTCCTGCAATTTAATACCTACTACATCCAATATTACTTTAAATGATAATTGTTGAAATTATCAATGTTATCAAAAATAAAACAAAACTTGATTCAGCATATTAACCTCTAGCAAAGACATATAAACCATATAATTATTTTTAAAGAAAAATTAAATTTCTGCTATCATGATGCTATTAAATATGCTCAGCAGCCCAATGAATGTTAAGAGACTCAAGGAATAGGTGGTGGTGGGTTGGTGTGAAAGTAGAAAATAGCTCCACCACATAGTAAAACTACGTTTTTAAGGTATCAAAAATCGTTCATTGACGTTCAACAGAAAACACAAAAAGATACAGGTACTAATGGAAAAAAACTACTAAATAAAAAGTGAGGGTAAATGACTCCATAGACAATAAATACATATACATAAGAGGATATAGCAATCAGGGATGGTGTGGTAGCTAGACTAAATATTCATAAAGGTCAAAACCCAAAATTTATCCAAGTAACTTTTTAAGAAACTTGAGGTAAAAGAGAATTTTGATGAGATATCTAGGAGTATGGAAACAATTACTTTGTTTCTGTTTAAGGGGCACTTTAAGAAAAGCCTATTTATAAGCCTGGTATCATTTGTATTTGGTATAATTTATTTGTAAGTAAAAACAGTAGTTTCTAAGATGTCAAAGAGCATTTTCTCCATACTTTAAGAAATGCATTTCTTAAATGCATTTAACAAATTGAACTTTTTTTGTTCAAGTAGTATTTTGCTACAAAGTTAATACAATGGAAAATAAATGTCATGCTCTATTCAAAGGTTCTTCTACTTCTGATTGAGAAGAACTAATTAAATGAGATCTCCTTCTATATGCACAATAATCTTGGTATTTTTAACTTAACCAGATGTAGGGTTATTCCTCATTTGCCTCTTCTGCCAGTTCAAACATCTTTTTTTTTAATAAGTTTACTCAAATAAGCCATATTCATAGAAAAGAATTCCGTTAAAACAAACAAAAAAAATCCTTTCCATAGTAAGTTTTAGTATTCTGAGATTTATTAGTACATTCTGAAGTTAGGTTGGGGGAGAGGGGAATCGTAGGGATATTAGCATAATGGCTAGGGAACAAATAGCAAATTCCTGACTGAGCATTCTCATGAATTCATTTACAAGAAAGTTATGAGTTTCTGTTAGCAAATACAGTGAGCAGTTTTCTATCTAGAAGACACTTTGGAAGTGACCTAGTTTAACCCATTATTTTCCATATGAGGAAACTGAGGCTTGAAGAAGCAATGTGATTTGCCCAAACTTGCTGACCTGCAGAACAGGAACTTGAACATGAGCTTGATTCTCAGACTGGTGCTTCTGGAATGACACAGTTGACATGGCTTTGCAGAAGCCCGGACACAAATTGTTCTCTCATCCTTGTAACTTTGGAGTTAGCCATAGTTAGAATACTTTCTTCTTTTCCTTCATCTTCATTTCCCTTTGTATCTCCATTTAGTTAAATTTGTTAGAAAGGTCTTTTTAAAAAGAAAGTTTCTTCAGATCTTTATAAAAAGGGGCATGATATACACACAGATAAAACAATAAAATGCTTATAAAATCCTACTATGTGTTTACAATTTAAGAAGATGTTATAGCAAGGATACAATGTCTTTCAACCATTTTACATAAGGTCATGTAAGATTAATTTAGTGTAGCAAAGCCTAGATTGTTTTTCTTAATAAGTGGTCATTATTTACAAGATACCTATAAACAGTCACACATTTTTTTAACCTTCTCTTCACACTTATGCACTAGATTGGAATGTATTGAATGTTTACTACCTAATGAAAACATAAATTTAGTCTTCATCACATCTATTACATTTCCACATTGAAGGAAATATTGCAGATTTTAAATTTACAAGTCTACATCTAATATGCCAAATTAGGCTAAAAATACTCATGCTTTTTCAGATACTATAAAGTTGTACCTATCACTAGTTAGGTGGCAAAAAGAGAAAGGGAACGAATAAGATAAAACAGAGCCCTACATTTTAAAATCAGGTCTATTTGCTAGTAATATAAATAATGCACTGAGGGTTTAGGACATAAGGACACTATAACAGAGGATAAACTTCCTGAAATGATGAGCTCAGGGGATGATATACCACCAGTTAACAACAAAACAGAGTAATCTTTGAATCTGAGTGTTGATACAGCATTGGGAAAAGCCTTAACACTGAGGGCTCGGGGTGTCATAGGGAAACAGAGCAATCACAGCTGGAGGCAATTCTCTTGCCATCCATTCCAGCTATATATTCTAGCTATACATATTCTAGGCTATAGGTAAAGGACAACTTGACAAATTTAGAAAGAAGCAATAAAATCTACTGAAGCAGCTAAATTGTTGGCTAAAAGACACTGGACACTGCCTAAAATGAGGCTATAAAAAGGAAATGCTTCCTAAATCACCTTGCAGTAGACTTTGAAATAAACATATTTTACAGAGTTCCCCTGCATTGTCTACCTGTACAGTTTTCAGCACACCATCCTTTAGATCCTCACGCTAGTATTCGGTCTGCCTAGCTACATGGTTTGTTGTTGTTGTTTTGTTTTGTTTGTGGGGGGTTTTGCCTCCATACATAAATTTATTTCTAAAAAGTTATTTCTATTGTTTTAGAACATTGACTTTCAGAGAATGGACTATTAAAAGGAATTCTGTGTATTGAGTCACATTAAGTCAAATTTTGGTTGCTCTCTTTCTAAAGAAGAATAAAAATACAGTGCCCTGATAATATTATTATTAAAATTTACTTGTCTGATTAGTTGAGACAAATATACTGCTGTATTAGCTAGGTGCTGCAAAGACAAACTCCAAAATCTCAGAGGCTTAACCCAATAGTATTTCTTTCTTTCTGACCTGATCATTCCATATGATCCTTCAGGGACCCAGGTTTCCATCTTGTGTCTCTGCCTTTTACTAGGGCCTTGAAATCCTCTGTTCAGCTAATAGATGAGGAAAGAGACCATGAGAAATGCATACACACATTTCTATGAGGAATGTATACAAACATACTCATTTCTTAACCATTTCTAGACAGTCTGAAAATAACACACACCAGTACCCCTCACCTTCCATTGGCTGGAACCAATTACAAGTCCCCACTTAGAGGTATGGGTGTGGTAGTAGGTGCTGGGAAATAGCAAGCCACTTCCTAGAGCAAAATTATTTAATGGAAGGGGAGCACAAATAGTAGATAGCTAATAATTACTGTCATACCTGACAGTCAATTTTATAAGGAAAAGTTATTTAATGTTTATTAAATATACGTTCCACAGTCTTCTCTAAATTCATATCTGGATCAACTATGAGGTTTCACCACTGACCCAAGGATGCAAAAGCTAGGCCACTGTTACAGCAGCAGCTTTCCTAGAGCCAATCTATTCTCTTCACAGATCACAATACTTTTCATTTTACGTGTCCTCTGAATGCTTTACAAATTCCACCTTTCTGTCCTTTATAAATTTCATTTTTCTTTAAATTTGGGCTTCTCTTTGTAGCATTCTCTAACCTATCTAGTTCACATTTACTCATCCTTCCTCTCTTTAATGTTATCTTACCCTTAACCCTTTTACTTGCAACACCATGTATTGGTCTCCACAATTATATTGCTAATAACTGGTCAGTAAAAATTATTTCTTATATCTCCGTAATATCCATTCAAATTTCTGGTGAAGTGGATGGTACCCAGAAATGGTAAAAAAAATGATACATCAGTATGCTTGACCAATGCCTGAATGAATGAATTACATAAATGAATATGAAGAAAGGGTAATAGTGTAAAAGTTAAGAAACAATCTACAGAATAGTTTCTAAGAAGTGTATTAATTTTAATAAAGAGAAAAAAACACAGAGGCACATAGAGTGAACTTAGAAGACATAGACCTGATTTAAAAAATTTTTTTTCATCTTGAGGGCTGTCTAGTTTTATTAATATACATGTGTACGTGAATGTGCATTTAAACCAAAGAATACATACAAGCAGGCAATATGTGTTGTTGTTTAAGAGAAGGTCTTGAGATCTGGGGCTTCATAGAAAGACATCTTCACTTTCAGCACTTAGTCACAAGTGAATGACACGATAAATTCACATTGCTAAGAACAATGTGATTAGCTTCTTTAATAGAAAGTTCGAATTCTAACTGAAAGTTATAGTATTTAACATTTAATCCATATATCTATCTTATTATTGTATGTATCCACACAAATTTTTCTGCACAATTTTTCTCAACTTACTGAAAACCTATTTAACAGGCATTTAATAAATATCTCCAAATTTTATTATATCTCCATATTCCGTACAAAGAAGTTGAGAGCCAGAAGTGTGTGGAGGCTTTCTTAAATTTTACAGCTATTAGGTGTAGGAAGACAATTCCTCATGGATCTCTTAGGTTTCTGCAGTCAGCGAAAAACTGCTGTCTGTTCAGTCCCCGACCAAGAAAAAAGAAGCTGAGCCCCTGATTGCACTCCAGTTGCAGGAGAAAGGGTGCACCTCACTTAGGAATTCTACTTGGGCCTTTATATCAGCCAGCTGGAAAACCAGCATCTTTGAGTTGGTCTGAGTGGAAAGCTGTTCAGCAAACTGTGGTATTCGTTCTACCATGGAGGCCTCCCAATGCTAATGCTCCCTTTGAGTTACAAGTCTCTGTGATTGATGACTGTGCTGTTTGGTGTCTCTGGCAAAGAGGGGAAATCTCCATCCAGAAGCGCCCCTCTGGGTACTGGCCTTGTCACTACCCACACTCAGTGACCAGCACGGCGCTCCAGAAAAACAGCCGTTAGTTTGCTACTGGGTTCTGGTCAAAACTGAGTGTCTAACCCCTGTAACCTTTGTGACTCTCCTGCTTCACGTCCGCATTTTTGGGGTGACTCAACTCAGACTCAGTTATTAGCAATATGGGAAAGACCCAACCAGATCTATTTGTTAAATTGAATAATGTATTCAAGAATGTAGCTGTCCTGGCCCCAGTGGCCCTCAGCTGCTTATGAAAAGTGTCAACTTCATAGCTATATTTTTTTTGGAGGGGGGCGGACTTTATTCCCTACTCCACCCTCTGAAGGACAGCCACTGCCTTAGCAGTGGCTTCAATTCAGAGAGGTTCCCCTAAATGCCTGGGCCTGATTCACTGATAATTAGCTGTGCTGAAATCTGAAGGTGGGCTGCCTGGGCTGAGCCCATCCCATGAAGAAGGACACGGTCACTCTGCTCAATGAACAAAACCCACTGCTGTTCTCAAAGCTCTGGCCAATACTACCAAAGACAAACTTTGTTATATATATTTTTCTGGCTCTTAGGCTATTGCCAATGGCCAAGTTATTTTTTTCTCTCACTTGAAAACTACTGAAAGACTGAAGACAACCTGTAATGAGCTGGAAAATATAGAAACAAATTGCTGTTTCTGATTGAACCATCTAGACCATTCATGTTAGATGCCCACAACAAGGACCCATTTTCTGATGGGACTAATTAGAATCAAGCTCCTGAAAAGTCGACACCACCCAGATTTCCACCATTACTGCCTGTATCCATCAGTGCACTAGAAATGGCAACACATCCACCATCATAGCCTGCGCACAAGGTAAAGGACTCCATGTTTCTAAGCAGAGTCTATTATTGTATGTCAGACATAGGACTCCGGCCAAAAGCTTATCCATTTGTCTGACGATGAGAGAGGCTGCCTATGTATGGAGCATCGCTCCTACCCACTGCAGGAAGATTTCTGACATTGGACCTTTGACCACCCCACCCCAAACCCAGGGAGATCAAGTGGTACCCCAGCCACTGTTGACATTTTTTCAAGTTACAGAGCTCCTGCTCCAATGGGAACAATTGACTCTGGCCATACCATCATGGTCTTTAAAGCTATCTGTGTCATGTTTTCAGCTTTTACAACCTTTTTCAGACTCACAAACATGTCCTTTTATTGTAAACTTCACTCAACAGTGGGATGATAATCAAGGAATTCAATGGACCTTCAATGCTGCCTAACGTCACAGGGATCTGATATTATTGAGTGTGTTCCTCAAAGTAGACACAGTATAGTTCTGACTCTGCCTTCCTTATCACTTCTTGGCCCACAGTCCTTAGTCAGGTAGTTGATCGTTAAATGTGATTATTCACAGAAAGAGATTATCTTGTCTTGAATGCCAGCTGGCTAGTTATTAAGACAAAAGGGATGGGGAGTTATACAGATCTATTTTGAAAATCTGGGATTCTCCCTTGACTATTTCTGAGTATAATGCCTATTTCTTTCTCCTAATGGCAACTCTAAGAAAGCCTAGTTTGGACCTAGTTGGGTCTAGGATCCTGGGGGCAAAGTTATGGTAATTCCTATAAGTTGACCTTATTCTGATGCTTGATGTCCTATTGAGTGTAGCCTTAAGTAAATGCTATAGAAGATAAATTTAGCAGACATTGTCACAACTTCTGCCAGAAAGATGAGTCAGAGTAGCCAACAGAGTAGTATATGTGTGGGAAAACTTGCCAAAAGCCAGGATAGTGTAAAAATAGAGTCATTATTACTGGGAGATAATTCTCTTGCATTTTTGCCTATCTTGTAAGCAAAGCACTGAATAATCTTTTTTCCAAATTACCTTTTCTAGGACATTTGTGTAGCTAAGTCTTTGAAGATACAGTGTCTCCCTCTAAAGCAAAATGCAGGCTGTCTCACGGCCATTGAAGATAAGATAGATTGTGTCCACCTGGAGCAGAGAGCAGACATGTTTATTACCCTTTATGAAAGATGGGTTCCTTAAACTCAGAGAAATGCAACCAACTGTGTGTGCAGGTGTCATCTTGCCCTCGTCATGTCACTTTCTGGGGATCAAGCCTTGGGGAACTAGTCCAAATATGCTTACACAGTCAGCCCTTCATATCCGTGGGTTCCACAGTTGAGGATTCAACCAACCATGAATCAAAAATATTTGGAAAAAAAAATTCCAGAAAGTTCAAAAAAGCAAAACTTGAATTTGCCACTCACCAGCAACTATTTACATAACATTTATGTTAATTAAGTATTATAATTAATCTAGAGATTATTTGAAGTATATAGGAGGATGTTCATAGGTTATATGTAAATATGCTATCTTATATAAGTGACTTGAGCATTCACAGATTTTGGTATCTGCAGGGGTCCTGGGACCAATCCCCCAAGGATACGTAGGTATGACTATACTCTGGCTAATGCTATTACTGTAAGTAATAAACTGTCCTTTGTCTTTGACTTCTACCAGCATCCATGAAGCTTGGACAGGCAAAATTGTTAGCATGCAAGTAAGGTAAAATCTCAGACTCCTCAGAGTGCTTGACACTAAGTGGCAAACACCGGAATCCAGCTAGTTCCTCTGACTCCTAAGCCATGCTCATTCCACCAGAACATCTTGCCTTTTGATCAATTTTTAAGTGGAATTTTATGATGACTTGAGGGTTTGCATATTCTGAGTTAATTTCCAAATCTCTTACTTTATATATGACGTTAATCAAATTGTTATACTTTGCTGGCTTTACTTCTGTATTTACATATGAAATTTCCGTAGTGTCCTAAAAATAAGTACTAAATACAACAGTACCAGTGATGTTGCCAGAGCAACCACAAAAGAGCCATTTTTTGTTCTACCAGAATGATGACAAATGCATCCTCCAATGACCCCTGGACAGGGTAAATATAAAGATTCAAGTTAAACTAAGGCTGAATATATGCATACCCTATATTCCAATAATTCCATCCCCCGATATACTAAACACAAATGAGTAATGAGTACATTGACACCTGAGGTGACACAAACAAGACTGTTCTTAGCAGCTTTATGCATAATAATAAAAATCTGGCAACTTTACTAAAGACAAAAGTATCATAATTAAGTAGACGTTAGTATATTCATACAGTGTCATAACATACAGAATAAAGGAGAACAAAAAGGAACAAAATGAACTATTGCTACACGAAACAAATTGGGTGAAACTGAACACAGTTATGTTAAATGAAAGATATCAAACAGAAAATAAATACTATGTGATTCCATGTATATATGCAGCTCAAATACAGAAAAGAAAACAAACAATCCATGTCATAAATTAAGAATAATGGTTATACTTGTGGGACAAGGTTAATGGCTAAGAAAAAGAACAAGGAGGAATCTGAGGTTTCAGTGATTTCTACCTCTTGATCTGCATGGTGGTTACACAGCTGTATTCTCTTTGCAAAAAATTCATTGTGCTGTATACTTCACGTATGTTCAAGTGTAGGTACTCAGATAATCTATGCTATAATAAACTAGGTATCTTACTGTATAGGTATCTTATGCTATATGTATCTTATGAGATAATAAAAATTATACCAAAATTAATCAAGTAAAATTTTATAAGCAGGCTGATACATTTGTACTATTATATAAGTGTACATATGTAACAGAGTTCCTTTGTTCTTCTAAGAGAAATTGTAGGATTGCTGGCAATTTGAACTGTAAAGTATAAACTCCTGAGGAAAACATATATAATTTTCAAAACACAGACTTAATGATCCCAATGTATAATATTTGATAATTAAGCAAGTGAAAATGTTAATTAAAAGAGGATAAATGTGATTATTATAAAATATTGTTATATATAGGTTATATATATTATCTCTGTGGCCTTTTTGATGCCACATAACTTTCTCTTCTAAAAGAACAAATCTGTCTTTTTTTCAACCAAATAAGAAGATTTAAAAATATACTTAGCTGATTCTTAAGCCATGCTGTGAGTTCTTAAAATATTTTATAACTATTATTTCTGTCACTTAATGAACCATTTTAGGAGAAAGCTGAATTTGAAATAGTCTATTTCAATCAGTCGTGCCATTACTGGTTCAAAATGTTTAGTTACTACTTCATACATAATTGATAAGATACCAACGTTATTTAATACCCTGATATTTAAATTCTCTTTAATGTCACCTGGACATATCTTTTCCTCTGGATTACTCACCACATCCTTCCTAACTTGTAGCTCACATTTTAGCTAAATTCAACACTTCGCTGTTCCCCACACCAACCCGATTTTCCTTTCATTCATTTTTTTAAATTGGAGCATAGTCGATTTACAGTGTTGTATTAGTTTCAGGTGTACAGCAAAGTAGCAAAGTAAATCAGTTATACATATAAATATATCCATTCTTTTTAGTTTGTTTTCCCATATAGGTTATTACAGAATATTGAGTAGATTTCCCGGTGCTATACAGTAAGTCCTTATAAGTTATCTGTTTTATATATAGTAGTGTGTATATATTAATCCCAGTCTCCTAATTTATCCCTACCCCCTTTCCTCTTTGATAACCATAAGTTTGTTTTCTATATCTGTAACTGTATTTCTGTTTTGTAAATAAGTTCATTTGTACCATTTTTTTACATTCCACATGTAAGTGATATGATATTTGTCTTGCTCTGTCTCACTTAGTATGATAATCTCTAGGGTCATCCATGTTGCTGCAAATGGCATTATTTCACTCTTTTTCATGGCTGAGTAATATTCCATGGTGCATATGTACCACATCTTCTTTATCCATTCCTCTGTTGATGGACTTTTAGGTTGCTTCCATGTCTTGGCTATTGTAAATAGTGCTGCAGTGAACATTGGGTTGCATGTGTCTTTTCAAATTACATTTTTCTCCAGGTATATGCCAGGAATAGGATTGCTGGATCATATGGTAGCTCTATTTTTAGATTTTTAAGGAACCTCCATACTGTTCTCCATAGTAGCTGTACCAATTTCCATTCCCACCAACAGTGTAGGAGGGTTCCCTTTTCTCCACACCCTCTCCAGCATTTATTGTTTATAGATTTTTTGATGATGGCCATTCTGACCAGTGTGAGGTGATACCTCATTGTAATTTTGGTTTGCATTTATCTAATAATTAGTAATGCTGAGCATCTTTTCATCTGCTTTTTGGCCATCTGTATGTCTTCTCTGGAGAAATGTCTATTTAGATCTTCCACCCATTTTTTTTATTGGTTTTTTTTTTTTTTTTTTTGGATATTGAGCTGCATGAGCTCTTTGTATATTTTGGAGATTAATCCCTTGTCAGTTGCTTCATTTGCAAATATTTTCTCCCATTCTGAGTGTTGTCCTTTTCTTTGTTTATGGTTTCCTTTGCTTAGAAAGCAAAAACTTTTAAGTTTAATTAGGTTCCATTTGTTTATTTTTGTTTTTACTTGCATTACTCTAGGAGGTGAATCAAAGAAGATCTTGCTGTGATTTATGTCAAAGAGTGTTCTGCCTATGTTTTCCTCTAAGAGTTTTATAGTATCCAGCCTTAATTTAGATCTTTAACCCATTTTGAGTTTACTTTTGTGTATGGTGTTAGGGAGTGCTCTAATTTCATTGTTGACAGGTAGCTGTCCAGTTTTCCCAGCACCACTTATTGAAGAGACTGTCTTTTCTCCATTGTATATTCTTGCCTCCTTTGTCATAGATTCAGGTGACCATAGGTGCATGGGTTATCTCTGGACTTTCTATCCTGTTCCATTGATCTATATTTCTGTTTTTGTGCTGGTACCATACTCTTTTGATGACTGTAGCTTTGTAGTATAGTCTGAAGTCAGGGAGCCTGATTCCTCCAGCTTTGTTTTTCTTTCTCAAGATTGCTTTGGTTTTTCGGGATCTTTTGTGTTTCCATACAAATTGTAAATTTTTTTGTTCTAATTCAGTGAAAAATGCCATTGGTAATCTGATAAGGATTGCATTGAATCTGTAGATTGCTTTGGGTAGTATACTCATTCTGACAATATTGATTCTTCCAACCAGGAATGTGGTATATCTCTCCATCTGTTTGTGTCATCTTTGATTTCTTTCATCAGCATCTTATAGTTTTCTGACTACAGGTCTTTTGCCTCCTTAGGTTTATTCCCAGGTATTTTATTCTTTTTGATGTGATGGAAAACGGGATTGTTGTTCTTATTTTATTTCTGCTTGTTCCCTTGAATGGAAAAACTCTTGCAGCCCTGTCTGTTGAAATAACACCCATTTTTTAAAACTCAAGTGAAACACCCTTTCTTCTATGAAGTCTTCTTTGACTTTTGGGCAATACCTTTTCTTCCTATAATACTTCATAATGCTTCATAAATACTCCATAAATCGTGCCACAGCTGTGTAACTAGCTATTACTGGGATCTTCCAGGTCATCCCACATGTCAAGTCTCACCAAGCAGAGGAAAATCAGGATGTCTCTTCAGAGCCATTGTTTATTTTAGGGAAACCTCTGACCAAAAAGGAAAGTTCTGCTTATTGCCACACTTAGGATCCTTACTCACCAAGATTTCACTTCTGAATGCTGAGTAGTACCCATGGCAAATCCAGTCTTTCAAATGAAAACAGATTCCTCCTATGTTGTCTATTTTCTCCCCTCATTTCCAATTAGTTACACTAGCAGCATGAATTCAAGGGGTCCTCTGGTTCTTCATGAAGTCTAAAGGCTTTCTAGTAAGGCTCCTCAGTAATTCAGTTGCGTGTTTACTTGCCCCTTCTAGACTTGGTGTACAAACTGCTTCATAAGTTTTCCTGGCATGGCTTCTGGAACAAAATAGTCAACTTTTAATACATACATTGAAATACATTGCCCTTTTACTGATATATATTCCAGATTATGCTTTACATATATGCAAATATCTAAAATTTCTGTGAGTTCCTAAATTTATTTCACCATGGTTTCCTCTGTGCCCACACCTAATACAAGTGAGTTCTATCTTTTGGTCCCATGCTGACCATTATGTTAACCATGACCATATTGCTATCTTCCACAAATTACTAATTACTCTTTTAGAGATGTGTCTTCCATATTTCTGGTGACGCACTGAAGATTGTGGAGGAAACACAGCTTACGCTACTCAGGGTCCTTCATCATTTTCATCTACCCACCATGCCTCTTCCCCCAAACCCCAGTCCTGCCATGTAACCGTCTCTACCAAGGTCATCACCCTAAGAAATGCAGCCCAGTCTCTTGGGATGGCATCTTCACTTGCAGTGAGCATCCCTTCCAGGTCGCCTGTGCTTAGCATCTCTCTAAGGACTTCAGTGACTAGCACTGTTCTGCATCTTCTTATATTGATGCTACTGTTCTGTTAAAAGCAGAGACACAGGGTCAGATTGCCTGGGTTTAAATCCCAATTTTGAGCTGTGTGACCAGAACAAATTATTTAATTTCTCTGTTTTTCAGTCCCCCATCTGTGAAAGGGAAATAATAAAAATAGGTATTTAAATGGAGGTTGTAAGAATTAGGATAATTATTGTATATGAAGCAATTAGAACAGTGCCTAGCTAATAGCAAGGGCTAGGTAAGTGCCAGCTATTATTGCTATTAGTAACATTCTTGTATCATTCCTTGATAGCTAACACTGTGATCTGCTAAAGGGTCATTACACTCACCTCCACTACCTTTATAAAAGTTCTCAGAGCCCTGTTCACAGTAGATCACAGTAGAGGTTATATGTATATATATATATACATACACACACATATATATTTATATATACACAAGTATAACATATATATTAAAAACATGCAATATATGTTATTATATGTGTATATGTATTTACATTTGAAACAAATAATATGTGTTATATATATGTGTGTGTGTGTATATATATACAGTTTTTTTGTTGTTGTTGTTCAAATGTATCAGAAACTTCAGCTTGGAACCCAGATTACTAACACAGCACATCAGAAACTGTCAAAATTGATGGCTATAGTGAAATAAGATGGTGAGAACATCTTGGCAATCAGAATCCCTTTTTGGAAAAAGAAATGAGCTTTGAGAAAATAAATATTTGAGTACCTAGAAAGTGAGATCCTAATGCCGTTTACGGGGAGGTTTCTTAAACATAGAGGAATGTTCCATGTATGAACAGAAGAGGGTTTCCTCAGGACTAGTTGAGACATGAGAGAGGAGATAGTTAGGGGATGTTGACATAGGGGCAGTATGCTTGCACTCAGAAATTTGAGTCTTTCCTTCTACTTGCACTTTCAATGTTTATAAAACTCAGTCCCTACATGCCCCAACACACACAGAGCTTTGTGCAAACTGATTCCATCCTCCCCACCAAAATTGAAGAGTCTGGGCTTCCTGTGCAGACTGACAAAAGTGGATGAACAAGAGAGCCCTAGAAGCAGGAGTGCATAAGCTGCCAGGAGCTCAGGGAAATTATGGAGAGGCTCTGGATTTTGAACAATCAAAAACAGTTAGCACATTCATATAAACAGATCTGAATTTCCAAGAAGAGGATACCTAGCTGATATTGGCCTGTAAGAAAGTTAAAGAAAAGAGTTAATGTCCCTTTTCTCAATGAATAGTGATATCTAATCCTGGAACGGTGAAGATCTATGAAATTTCTCCCCATCAACCCTTTTCTTAGCACTGTTCATGGTGGGATTAGTGGGCATAACCACATTAGCAAAGGGTCACCTGTTCTCTGAGTTCTGGCCTAGTGTTGGACACCAACTGAACCTTACCCTTGAGAGTCTTTCCCCAAGGTTTTTAGAACTGAATTTGTGAGAGTTTCTATTCTTGGCTAAAATTGTAAACTACTGAACTCAAGAAATCTCAGTGAGGTATTAATATATTCTGGCAACAGAGCAAGATGCTCCACACTGAAATAGAATGAAATCAATGTATTGAAAGAAGTAGGGAAAAGGGACAGGAAAGTTACCTGGGCATGGAGGCCCCTAACACCAGTCATGCCTGGCTGAGCATTCTCCATGCTTTTCTTAAACGCTGATGCTCAACACTTCCTTGATCCCTAAGTTACACAGGTGTTCCAGAAGAGGGTCAAAACTAGATCAAGTTGAATTTCTATTTCTTGCTTACAAAATATCACAAACTCAAGAAATCTCTACTAAGTAATATTTTTACTATATTGTATATAGACATATTTAAAATACTTAAAGCTGGAGTAGCAATTCTCATATCACACAAAATAGAATTTAAAATAAAGACTATTACAAGAGACAAAGGACACTACATATTGATCAAGGGATCAAACCAAGAAGAAGATATACAATTGTAAATATTTATACACCCAACATACAAGCACCTCAATACATAAGGCAAATGCTAACAGCCATAAAAGGGGAAATCGACAGTAACACAATCATAGTAGGGGACTTTAACACCCCACTTTCACCAATGGACAGATCAAAATGAAAATAAACACAAGCTTTAAATGATATATTAAACAAGATGGACTTAATTGACATTTATAGGACATTCCATCCCAAAACAACAGAATACACGTTCCTCTCAAGTGCTCATGGAACATTCTCCAGGATAGATGATACCTTGTGTAACAAATCAAGCCTTCATAAATTTAAGAAAATTGAAATCGTATCAAGTATCTTTTCTGACCATAACGCTATGAAACTAGATATCAATTACAGGAAAAAAATCTGTAAAAAATACAAACACATAGAGGCCAAACAATACACTACTTAATAACCAAGAGATCACTAAAGAAATCAAAGAGAAATAAAAAAATACCTAGAAACAAATGACCGTAAAAACACGATGACCCAAAACCTATGGGATGCAGCAAAAGCAGTTTGAAGAGGGAAGTTTATAGCAATACAATGCTACCTCCAGAAACAAGAAACATCTCAAACAACCTAACCTTACACCTAAAGCAATTAGAGAAAGAAAAACAAAAAAGCAATTTTAATTTTTTAATTTTAGTTTTTTATCTATTTATTTATTTTTATTTTTGGCTGCGTTGGGTTGTTGTTGCTGTGCGCGGGCTTTCTCTAGTTGCAGTGAGAGGGGGCTCCTCTTCATTGTGGTTCTTGGGCTTCTCATTGCGGTGGCTTCTCTTGCTGTGGAACACAGGCTCTAGGCTCGTGGGCTCAGTAGCTGTGGTGCATGGGCTTATGATTTCTTTCCTTCTGCTAAAAACAAAAAGTGTTAGGAAAGAAATCATAAAGATCAGATCAGAAAAAAATGAAAAAGAAATGAAGGAAACAATAGCAAAAATCAATAAAACTATAAGCTGGTTCTTTGAGAAGGTAAACAAAATTGATAAACCATTAGCCAGACTCATCAAGAAAAAAAGGGAGAAGACTCAAATCAACAGAATTAGATATGAAAAAGAATAACAACTGACACTGCGGAAATACAAAGAATCATGAGAGATTACTACAAGCAACTATATGCCAATAAAAGGGACAACCTAGAAGAAATGGACACATCCTTAGAAAAGCACAACCTTCCAAGACTGAACCAGGAAGAAATAGAAAATATAAACAGACCAATCACAAGCACTGATATTGAAACTGTGATTAAAAATCTTCCCACAAACAAAAGCCCAGGACCAGATGGCTTCACAGGCGAATTCTATCAAACATTTAGAGAAGAGCTAACACCTATCCTTCTCAAACTCTTCCAAAATATAGCAGAGGGAGAAACACTCCCAAAGTCATTGTACAAGGCCACCACCACCCTAATACCAAAACCAGACAAAGATGTCACAAAAAAAGAAAACTACAGGCCAATATCACTGATGAACATAGATGCAAAAATCCTCAACAAAATACAAAAAGAACAGAATCCAACAGCACATAAAAAGGATAATACACCATGATCAAGTGGGATTTATTCCAGGAATGCAAGGATTCTTCAATATATGCAAATCAATCAGTGTGATAAACCATATTAACAAATTGAAGGATAAAAACCATATGATCATCTCAATAGATGCCGAAAAAACTTCTGACAAAACTCAACACCCATTTATGATAAAATCCCTCCAGAAAGTAGGCATAGAGGGAACTTACCTCAACATAATAAAGGTGGTATATGACAAACCCACAGCCAACATCGTTCTCAATGGTGAAAAACTGAAACCATTTCCTCGAAGATCAGGAACAGGACAAGGTTGTCCTCTCTCACCACTATTATTCAACATAGTTTTGCAAGTTTTAGGCACAGCAATCAGAGAAGAAAATGAAATAAAAGGAATATAAATTGGAAAAGAAGTAAAACTGTCACCGTTTGCAGATGACATACTATACATAGAGAATCCTAAAGATGCCACCAGAAAACTACTAGAACTAATCAATGAATTTGGTAAAGTAGCAGGATACAAAATTAATGCACAGAAATCTCTTGTATTCCTATACACTAATGATGAAAAATCTGAAAGAGAAGTTAAGGAAACACTCCCATTTACCATTGCAACAGAAAGAATAAAATACCTAGGAATAAAGTTACGTAGGGAGATAAAAGACCTGTATGCAGAAAACTATAAGACACTGATGAAAGAAATTAGATGGAGAGATATACCCTGTTCCTGGACTGGAAGAATCAACATTGTGAAAATGACATTACTACCCAAAGCAATCTACAGATTCAGTGCAATCCCTATCAAATTACCAATGGCATTTTTCACAGAACTAGAAAAAAATTTCACAATCTATATGGAAACACAAAAAAACCCGAAGAACCAAAGCAATCTTGAGAAAGAAAAATGGAGCTGGAAGAATCAGACTCCCACACTTCAGATTCTACTACAAAGTTACAGTAATCAAGACAGTATGGTACTGGCACAAAAACAGAAATATAGATCAATGGAACAGGATAGAAAGCCCAGAGATAAACCCACGCACATATGGTCACCCTATTTTTGATAAAGGTGGCAAGAATATATACAATGGAGAAAAGATAGCCTCTTCAATAAGTGGTGCTGGGAAAACTGGACAGCTACATGTAAAAGAATGAAATTAGAACACTCCCTAACACCATACAAAAAAATAAACTCAAAATGGATTAAAGACCTAAATGTAAGGCCAGACCCTATGAAACTCTTAGAGGAAAACATAGGTAAAACACTCCATGACGTAAATCACAGCAAGATCTTTTCTGACCTACCTCCTAGAGTAATGGAAATAAAAACAAAAATAAAGAAATAGGACCTAATGAAACTTAAAAGCTTTTGCACATCAAAGAAAACCATAAACAAGATGAAAAGACAACCCCCAAAATGGGAGAAAATATTTGCAAATGAAGCAACTGACAAAGGATTTATCTCCAAAATTTACAAATAGCTCATGCAGTTCAATATCAAAAAAACAACCCAATCCAAAAATGGGCATACAACCTAAATACACATTTCTCCAAAGAAGATGTACAGATTGCCAACAAACACATGAAAGTTTGCTCAACATCACTCATCATTAGAGAAATGCAAATCAAACCTGCAATGAGATATCACCTCACACCCGTCAGAATGGCCATCATCAAAAAATCTAGAAACAATAAATGATGGAGAGGGTGTGGAGAAAAGGGAACCCTCTTGCACTGTTGGTGGGAATGTAAATTGATACAGCCACATGGAGGAGAGTATGGAGGCTCCTTACAAAACTAAAAATAGAACTACCGTATGACTCAGCAATCCCACTACTGGGCATATACCCTGAGAAAACCATAATTCAAAGTCATGTACCACAATGTTCATTGAAGCTCTATTTACAATAGTCAGGACATGGAAGCAACCTAAGTGTCCATCGACAGATGAATGGATAAAGAAGATGTGGCACATATATACAATGGAATATTACTCAGCCATAAAAAGAAATGAAATTGAGTTATTTGTAGTGAGGTGGATGGACTTAGAGACTGTCATACAGAATGAAGTAAGTCAAAAAGAGAAAAATAAATAACATATGCTAACACATATATATGGAATCTAAAAAAAAAGTTTATGAAGAACCTAGGGGCAGGACAGGAATAAAGACACATTCGTAGAGAATGGACTTGAGGACACAGGTAGGGGGAAGGGTAAGCTGGGACGAAGTGAAAGAGTGGCATGGGCATATATACACTACCAAATGTAAAATAGATAGCTAGTGGGAAACAGCCACATCGCACAGGGAGATCAGCTCCATGCTTTTTGACTGCATAGAGGGGTGAGATAGGGCGGGTGGGAAAGAGACACAAGAGGGAAGAGAGATGGGGATATATGTATATGTATAGCTGATTCACTTTGTTATAAAGCAGAAACTAACACACGATTGTAAAGCAGTTATACTCCAATAAAGATGTTAAAAAAATAAATCACAGGAGCTACTTAATTATTTCCAAAATCACTGTCATTCCAAACAATGTGTCTCTCGATAATAAGTGAATATTTTAGAATAAGAACTGTGACCTGTAAATCTATAGAATAGTAAGAAGAGCAAAGAATTAAGAGAAATTTTGTATCTATAATCAGGGTTGTTGAAGAATGGATTGTTAAGAATATTATTTAAGCCCATGATTCTGTAACATAGTTCTAATGTTCAAAAGAAAGTGATTTAGTCTACTGTGACTTGCTTTTATAACCTGAAGAGAATTATTTCAGTGTTATGAAGATACAGATGTACTAAAATAAAATGGGAAATAGATAATCGCCTTATTGTCTATAATAATTGATTGAATTATTAACTCCATTTTTATTACTAGTGTCAACTTTTTGTGGAATCACTCTGATGAAATCAGCCATGATAATGTAATTTAATTCATCATCTTCATTATTTAGGTTCAATCACGGCAGCCTTAGAATCAATCAAAATAATGTAAAAAACAAAATTAAATGTGAAAATGAGTTCATTACAAGAGTAGACAGCATCCTGAATTTGCAGTAGTTGAGATTAAATGTACTAACTTATCTGAGAAGAGATTATGATTATGTATATTACTTCTTTCCACTATTCTATCTTGATGCCTTAGAAACATCTTGTGAAGCAAAATCCGTAAGATATTGTAAGTCAGAAAAGGCCTGTTTACTAGTTATAATTAAGTAGCTCTCCCTGGAGAAGATACCATCTTTTACAACATTTCTTGTAAAATGGGTGGATATTTCTTCATATTACATGTGAGAAAAATTTGTATACAAAGCCCGATGAAGCATATTTGCCAAAGCTAATCCCTTGTCAAACTTCCGTGATTCCTAATCTATCCACAGTGAGGCAGCACTCTCCAGGAAAATGAAAATCTCACATTACTGCAGGCAGTACAAGTGACAACAGATTGCTCTATAAAATGTTCATCTTGGTTTGCCAGGTGTAACAAACAGCTAGGTATAACTAACTTATGTTTAAATGGCTAAAGCAACATCTTGTCCTCATAATTGGCCTTTCAAATTTATAGCAGGACCTAAGATACATTTCTAATTGTAAATGTGT
The DNA here is from genome assembly GCF_059928025.1 of Delphinapterus leucas. Lineage (NCBI taxonomy): Eukaryota > Metazoa > Chordata > Mammalia > Artiodactyla > Monodontidae > Delphinapterus > Delphinapterus leucas. Next base: position 34,936,366 of record NC_143140.1, read on the forward strand.
TTTGTCTTTCTCCCCAACTGAAGAATTTTTTAAAATATAAAGCTTTAAACATTTTGCACCTGACTTAAAGAATGCTTGTCACTTTTGATGAATAAATAAATTTGGACAGTAATTTTCAAAAATTGTAGAAAATCCTAAATCAGTATTATTACCAAAAATTGGGAGAAAAAAAGATGCTTTGAAATTCTTGGTGTTTAAAACCTTTTTAAACTATATGTAGTTTTTCTACAGTGTGTATTTGTGTAACTAGTTCTTTTTTGGATGAAAAAGATTTATAAAAATATCACCCATGGGCTTCCCTGGTGGCGCAGTGGTTGAGAGTCCGCCTGCCGATGCAGGGGACATGGGTTCGTGCCCCGGTCCGGGAGGATCCCACATGCCGCGGAGCGGCTGGGCCCGTGAGCCATGGCCGCTGAGACTGCGCGTCCGGAGCCTGTGCTCCGCAACGGGAGAGACCACAACAGTGAGAGGCCCGCGTACCGCAAAAAAAAAAAAAAAAAAAAAAAAAAAAAAAAAATATCACCCATTTTAAAGGAATTAGCTAAACTTTAGCATGTCATTGAACCTAGTGTTTTCAAAAGCTCTTTGCTATGTCCTTAAGATATAAGTCACAAAACCAAAGTTCAGGAAGGAATTTTTAGAGAAAAGTTTATTCCATATAATAATAAATATTTAATAATAATAAAATATATAGAATGATTTTGAATGTAATTAACCATAATTATATAAGTATAATTATCTCTATTAGAGGAAGAGAACAAAAGAGGGAGAGAGAGGGGTATAGGGAGGGAGAGAGAGGGTACTTACTGTGTCAAGCACTATTCTCCACAGTGGCTGCACCAATTTACATCCTCAGCAACAGTGTATGAGAGTTCCCTTTTCTCCACATTCTCACCAACATTGTTATCTTAGGTTCCTCAAAAAATTAAAAATAGAACTATCAGAGGGTCCAGCAATCCCACTTCTGAGTATATACGCAAAGGAATTGAAATCAGGATCTTGAAGAGATTTATCTGCACCCCCATGTTTATTGCAGCATTTTCACAATAGCCAAGACATGGTAGCAACCTAAATGTCCATAAAAGGATGACGGATAAAGAAAATGTGGTATAGACACACAAAGGACTATTATTCAACCTTAAAAAACAAGAAAATCCTGCTGTTTGCAACAACATGGATGAACCTGGAAGACGTTATGCAAAGTGAAATAAGCCAGACACAGAAGGACAAATACTATATGCTACCACTTATAGGAGAAATCTAAAATAGATGTCAAACTCATGGAAGAAGAGTGCAATGCTGGTTCTTAAGGGCTGAGGGGATGGAGTAATGGAATGTATTAGCCACAGTTTCAGTTACACAAGATCAATAGATGAAGAAATACAGCATAGTGCCTATAGTAAACAATACTGTATTATATACTTGAAAATTTGCTGAGGGAATCTTATGTTGTGTTCTTATCACAAAAAAAGAATAATATATAAATATGTATACAATATAATAAGAAAGGAAGGAAGGAAGAGAAAGAAAGAAAGAAAGAGGGTGGGTGGAAACTTTTGGAGATAATGGATTAGTTTATGGCATAGATTTGGTGATGGTTTCACATGTGTGTACTTATCCCCAAACTCAATAAGTTGTATCCATTAAATATGTTACAGTTTATGTCAATTATACCTCAGTAAAGTATTTTTTTAAATGTCAAGTGTTCAAAACTCCTTATATTGTACTCATTTTGAGAATTTTTTGAGTAACTGGTACTCTTCAATCCACTTCTGAGGTTACATATTTTAATAGTAGCTCTCCACTCTTTTCTGACCTTTTATTGTTGTCTTCTATTTCATCTAACTATACCTAAAGCCTCTGTGTGTGATAATCATGTAAACTGCCATTTCTGGTCCGTCTCAATCCCAGAACTCAACCTGAATGATTTCCTATTCTCCTACCACCTATTCCTTCTTCCACAGCTGACCTGCCCCAGTTCCTATACATCTGCCTTTCTGGCCAGTCCCAGCAAAACACAAGCTCCATTATATTTCCCATGCATTTTAATGTGTATAACGTTTCTTAATAAGTAATCCCCAAGTCCATGTTGAAAGTTTTTTCTGAAGCCAAATCACCCCTGATACCAAAGACAAGATAGTATGAATAAAAAATGTACTGACAAATCTCAGTCACAAGGATAAAAAGTAATTCAGGGTTCACAATCCCTGAACCAAAGGATCTGACTCTTTTTCATAAACAAGAATTAAAACTAAAAAGTGTGAATTCCCTCCACACCTAAGGCAAAAGTAACCAAGTTACCTGTGACTATACTCACCTTCCCCTGCTTACCTCTCTCTCGTCTGGGAAATAGAGACAACTCTTCTGAGAAAATACATGTTTCTCCCTGCACTGAAGTTTCTTCCACTTCATTTCTTTAGAAGACCTTCTTCATCCATTATTTCATTTTGCATCTATATTTTCAATCTTATCCTCACTTCTGCACTTGCCTTTCAGTCTGTAAACAAACTCAATTATCTCACTCCCATAAAAACTACTCACAGCACTGCATTGTAGCTCTCTCTCCCTAAACATGCAAAACAATAGTTCATAATTTATTTCTCATACTTTTTTCTCTTAATTTTTAATTGAGAAAAATTATTCACATAAGATTACATATTTAATTGTATAAGATTACACATATAAAAATTTTAATTGTATATGTATGCATATATATACATAATAGGTTTGTATAATAATAAATAGGAAGAATGCCTATATACATAGTGTATAAGAAATATAACAATATCACTCACTTTTAAGTCCCCCTATGTTGCTTCCCTACCTAATCTTATAGGAAGCCACTTTCTTGAATTTCAGGATAATCATCTCCTTGCTATTCCTTTATATAGCTTTACCAAAAATGTACATTTTCCCTAAAAGCATTTACTTTTATGCTAGACCTATTTATAAACAGAATCATATGTGTATATTTCTGTATTACTTGCATGTTCTCTCAGTATAAAATTTTAAAACTGAGTCATGTGGATAGATTTTTTGTAATTCATTCCATTTCACTCCTCTATAGTATTCCATTGTTTGGTGTCTTAAAATCTTGCTTTTGTTCACACTACTACTGGTAAAGTTTTAAGTTCTTTCTGGTTTTCTGCTACTACAACTAATATCATGATAGATATCCTTGTATATGTCTTAGATGCTCTATTCTCCAGAATTTGCACATAAAAAGTGAAATTTCAAGGTCATCAGATACATACATTAAATTTTACTAGGTAACGTGAGGATGTTTTTCACAGTGGCTAGATCAATTTACACTCCCGATAGCAGGGTAATATAATTCCTGTTGTTTCACGTCATTGCTAACATTTAGTATTGTCAGGCTTTTTTACATTTTTGCAGCTCTATTGGGTATGAAGTATTTCAGTGTCATTTTAATTTGCGTTTCTCTAAGTGTAAACATGGTTGAATATCTTTTCATATTTTATTGGCCATTCACGTTTCCTTTCTTTTTAAATATCTGTTAATGACTTTTGCTCATTATTCTATTAAATTATTAGTTTTAAAAATTAGGAGTTTTCTGTAAGACATTTCATTTAGAGTTATTTGCATTACAAATGCCAGTTCCCAGATTGTCTTATCTTATTACATTTTTATAATGTATTTTAATCAAAAGAAGATTTAGCTCTTAATATTATCAAATGTTTCAATATTTTTCTTTGTTTTCACTCTTTGAATACTAAGAGATACATTTTATTTTTTCTACAAAGATAACCAAATGTTCTAGTACAATTATGCAATGGTGAATTTCCCCCACAGATCAGCAAAGTTGATTTGTGTTATATCGTATGTTTCTGGCTCTCTATTCTGTTCTATTCTGTTTTATTAAAGCCTAATTCCATACCACTGTGCCAATAACTTTGCCAAATTTTGTTAATTATTATCAATTTATAAATCTTAATAACTGGTTGAGCGTAACTCCCTCCCTCTCCTAAGTAGGTGATTTTTTTCAGGAGTATTGACAATTTGGGGCTTTTGATCTTCATCATAAATTTGAGAACAGCTTGACAAGATCCCCTAAAACCATGTTGATATTTTCTTGAAAATGCAGTGAATCTAAAGATCAATTTGGTATCAAATGGCATTTTTATGATACTGAGCCATTTTATCCACGAGCATTGCATATCTCTCCATTTATTTAGGTATTTTAAAATTCTTTCACTGTCTTTTTTTCAACATAAAAGTTCCTACACACCTTTGTTAAATTTATTCCTTCTGTTATTCTCCGTTAGATTTAAACCTATATGTCACTGTTTTTGGTAAAGTAACAAGCATTCTGTTTGTTGCTCTAATATAGAAATGCAACTGATAATTACAATCTTATATTAAGTAATTCTAAATCTTTATATTAATTCTATTAATTTCTCATTTCTTATCACTAATGACAATTTTGACTTTACCCATTCTTTTCCTTTTATCAATTATTATTTTCTTGCATTGTTGAAGACTAATCATTCAATTTTGAATAAACTTTTAATAAGCATCCTTTTAGTATTCCATGATTGCTAAAAGTATTATTATTATTATTTTGTAGACTGCTTCTATCAAGATAAGAGTTACCCTAAATTTCTATATGAATCAGGGAAGTCTAAGTATAATACAACAAACACCACAAACACCAGTATCTTAACTTAAAAGTTGTGCTCAAATCACAGATTAAAATCTGGTTGGCATAAGTGGATCCCGTTCATGTATCCCTTCAATGATCCAGGATCCCTTAATCAAATGATCCTCCATTCCCTAGGTTTTGTATGTTCTTTGCTGCATTCTTTATATTTGGCTGACAGGCACCAAGTGAGAGAAAGGGAGACTGTGGGATCACATGGGAGGCTCTGGGGCCAGGCCTGGAAGTGGCATTCCTGGCTTCCATTTTTCAGGGTGCCACACAGTTATGTGGACCCTTTTAGAAGTAAGGGGCTTTCTCTTTAAGGAACCATCTCTCAGTGTGGCTTAGCAGCTGCCTACAATGTAAATGTACAAAACTTTTAAACTTAACCATTTGTAACAACTCTAGAGAAGTATACATTCTCACTGGCATCCTGTCCATAGCGGGGTGGGATGTACTGGAAAGAATAATAATTTAAGAGTCCAGAAAACGGTGTACTTACTCTATTTCTCAGGGCCTCAAGGAATAATAGTTTGGGATTAAATAATCTCTAAGTAAATATATCTATTTCTTCCAGTCCCTTCTTAGATGAGCATTTATTTTTTCCACAATGAGGAGTTCTCCATCATGGATTTATATTAGGGTCTTCCAGAATCGGAGGTAAAGATAAGCTATTGCTCAAAGCAATCACTCAAAATACAGGTGACCCTTGAACAACACAGGTTTGAACTGCACAGGTCCACTTATACACAGATTTTCTTCACTAAGTATGTACTACAGAACTTCACCATCTGTGGTTAGCTGGCTCCACAGAGGCAGGAACTGCTGATATGGAGGGCCAACTGTAAAGTTGTACTGGGATTTTTTTACCGCGTGGAGGGTTGGCATCTCTAATCCCCACAGTGTTCAAGGGTCAACTGTAGTGTCTTTCAGTATTATTTGGCAAGAATGAACACCTCTTTCTTATAGTCTATTTTGACTTTAGACCCTTATGGAAATCATACTTTATGAAATGATGTCACAGTGATTAACTATGCTAATTTTTAAGAATGGGTTTTCCAACATGCCTTTTGAAAGAGTAATCATTTTTCCCCAGCACTGTAGAAATAATATGATAAACTCTAAATATAATCACATATTATTTTAACATCGTAATTAAATTAAAAGCCTCAACATCCACAGTCAATAAGTACTTATTAAGTGCTTCACTATGTGCTAAGCATTAAAGTGCTTGCTATGTATTTGACAAAATAAAGCATCACCATTTAACATGATGGCATAACCTTTCCTAAAACATAATTGAATGTTTTATTAGAGGATTTTTCAGACATGATTCTGGTAAGAAAGACATAGAACTATCGAACTGGATAATTTGATAAGAGTTGAATAAAAGGACTATTTACAAAGTATGTAAGAGTTCAGGTAAACCAAAAAGAGATAGTGCAGAACTCCTGAGGCTAGTAACATTGAAGATCTCACCAACCCTAAACCTGAAGGGACAAGTTACGGTGATTGAAACATGGACCAGATGACAGAATGAAGAGTTCACCTAAAGGAACTCTGGTATTTGTAGAAAGACATAGCCATTTCACAATAATGTGGCAAGGTGGGTGCCAAGGTAATCAGTTCTGTAATTGATTTTTTGGAAAAATACACCTTCTCAAATTCAAATCTCTGCAGTTAAACTTTAAACATATCGAAAATTGACAAGGTTGGGAAGTCATTGTAGGTTTCAGTGTTATTTTTTGAAAAGCTAATTTCACATTCAAAATAAAATTTCATGGCTTAATTTAAGCCCTGACAGCACTTCCTTCTCACTTTCTCATCTCTTGATGGTGTCCCTCATTGACCATGCTCTAGAGGGGGCTAGAAGGCAAGTGAGCCTGTTGATAACTGTCTATTTAGTCAAAATGAAGAATGGTAAAAAGTGGATCTAGAAGGCAAACAGGATATATCTAGCCTAGAAAAGCAGCTCTCATAATGGTATATCAAGCAGCTCTGGAGTAGATACCTAGGTTTGAACCTGAGCTCTTCTAGTCACTGGTTCCATGACCTTGGAGAAATGTCTTGACCTCCCTGTGTCTTAGTTACCCTATTCATAAGAGCAGGTTAATGGCATGAATTATCTTATGAGGCCATATAAGGAACAAATGAAGGAACACGTATAAACCACTTAGGACACACCTATCACATAGGAGCCATTTAAGAAGGGTTGGCTATTTTTATTGCTGTTTGACATCACTACTACAGCTCTCTGGTTTGCTTATCTGAGGTATTTAATTGAGTACATTTCCTTATACAGTGGATTTTTTTTTTTAAGGAGCACTCATGGATTCCATATTCCTTAACCACTTGGTGTTTGAAAATATCTGCTTTGTCTTTATCCTTGAATTACTTTGAGGTTGGGTTAATATTCCTTGCTAATATCTCCTATGGTTTGGAACTATGCGTGTATTACTACTTTGTCTTCTAGCATTGAATGTTGCTGTGTGAAAGTCTAAAGCAAAGTTGGTTGTCCCCAATCTAAGTAGAGGGGAACTCTTTTACTACCTAAAAGTTTTCAGGTTTTTTTCCTATCTTGATATTCATTAATTTAGCCAGAATATTTATTAAAGCTGAGCATTTTGAATATTTTCCTGAAACACCATGGCTATTTTTTCTTACATGGATTGAGGTCTGTCTTCATACTAGGAAGGTTTTTGGCTAAGAAAGTTAAGTACCTCTAAAAAATGTCCTAAAATATCCTGAATGATCTGATCACTGCTTATCTTTTCAAAATCGTTTTATGTCACTCTATTCCCTCTGTTACTAGTTCAGCCAAAATGATCTCTACCTTCTGCAAATAATCAGGGTCTTTGTATGGAAGCTCACTTCCTATGTCCCATTTCCTGGTTACCTCCTTCTTTTCTTTCTGGTTAAGTGACATTGTTCAAAGAGCTATTCATTGATCTCACAAACTTCAGGTTATTTCACTGCTAATTCTTTCTCACAGCATCCTGTCCTTGGCATCTACAGCATATATTTCAGTTATAACTATTTAGTTGCATGAGATTCTTTGTTTAATTTATATCTCTGAAGAATGTAAAATTAGTGATGACAGGGACCATATCTATTATATTCATGCAGAATCCCCAGCATCCTACTATCTCACAAAGAATTTTTGTTAAATGGATGGATAGATATATACATGGATGGATGAATCCAAGAATTTGGTGAATACATTTAAAAAGATCTGTCTAATTTTAACATCTGGAATCTCAACTTTAACACTCTTATTGCCCTTTTACACTTATTTTTACTTGCTTACTTAGAAATGATTAATTTCTTCACACCTCACTTATCATACCTTCTTGTGTACTGTGATTTTTTTTAAGTCCGAGCATCCCACCCCCTGCACTATAGACAAAATGCGCTATTGAGCTGAGCCCTCTTCTGTTCACTTCTGCCCAGCTTCTCACCCCATGCCTGTTTCCAGCTCATGCACATTCTTCTGGGCTCATTCCACTCCTGAATACCTCAGGATGTGAACTGACACCAGCCTGCTTGGTCAGCTCTCTAACTAAGACTAAGCTTCTCAACTTCCTCACCTTAAACAATAATTTAGAAACTTGCAGGTAAAAAATTGTTACCTTCCTGTTCCAGGCTTTTCTTTCATTTGCATAGGTCTATGACCTCTATTTTCCGTCAGTTTGGACTGTAAATTACTGTCCCTTTCATAGTTTCTGACTTAATGAAAAAAGAAGGGCTATCTGTATAATAAGACAGCCTAACCATTTAAATGCCTGGGTGATTATATCTACACTTTGGACTCATATCTACCATATTTCCGGGTCTGAGATGAAGGTAAACCCACAGCTGTCAGGTGCGGAGAAATCATGCCAGATCACTTATATCTTTCTTGCGTATTAAAAAGTTGATTTTTGAAAACTAGGACAATTTTCATGAAAATGTCAGTTTTTGGATAATGTTTTAATAACACTAATAAAATAAGACATTACATAAAATTAAACGAAAAAATATGCTTCTTAGAAGAATGCAAATGACAATATAGTTTTCTCTACTAGTTCTGTCTATAAACCACATGCATGCTGATTTAATAATAATTTCATTTGTGCTCTTAGATGTTACTCAAATCACAGCATTTCATTACTTTTCGTTTAAATTAAAATGGCAAATGATCATGCATCTCCCTTATTACCTTCTAACTTAGTTATCATGCAGATATCATGACTCTGTGGCTTCTGATTGTCTCACATGTCTTACAAACTGAAAAACAGGACTCGTGATATGTATGAAGTGATAAGCCAAGTTAGCAAATGGCTTTCTGAAACTCACTGTGGCATTATAGAGTAATAGCAAGTATGGGTACTATAGTCCAAAATAGGTGGGTCAATATCTTTTTTTTTAACATCTTTATTGGGGTATAATTGCTTTACAATGGTGTGTTAGTTTCTGCTTTATAACAAAGTGAATCAGTTATACATATACATATGTTCCCACATCTCTTCCCTCTTGTGTCTCCCTCCCTCCCACCCTCCCTATCCCACCCCTCCAGGTGGTCACAAAGCACCGGGCCGATGTCCCTGTGCTATGCGGCTGCTTCCCACTAGCTATCTACCTTACATTTGTTAGTGTGTATATGTCCATGACTCTCTCTCGCCCTGTCACAGCTCACCCTTCCCCCTTCCCATATCCTCAAGTCCGTTCTCCAGTAGGTCTGTGTCTTTATTCCTGTCTTACCCCTAGGTTCTTCATGACATTTTTTTCTCTTCTTAAATTCCATATATATATGTTAGCATACGGTATTTGTCTTTTTCTTTCTGACTTACTTCACTCTGTATGACAGACTCTAGGTCTATCCACCTCATTACAAATAGCTCAATTTCGTTTCTTTTTATGGCTGAGTAATATTCCGTTGTATATATGTGCCACATCTTCTTTATCCATTCATCAGATGATGGGCACTTAGGTTGTTTCCATCTCCGGGCTATTGTAAATAGAGCTGCAATGAATATTTTGGTACATGACTCTTTTTGAATTTTGGTTTTCTCAGGGTATATGCCCAGTAGTGGGATTGCTGGGTCATATGGTAGTTCTATTTGTAGTTCTTTAAGGAACCTCCATACTGTTCTCCATAGTGGCTGAACCAATTCACATTCCCACCAGCAGTGCACGAGGCTTCCCTTTTCTCCACACCCTCTCCAGCATTTATTGTTTCTAGATTTTTTAATGATGGCCATTCTGACTGGTGTGAGATGATATCTCATTGTAGTTTTGATTTGCATTTCTCTAATGATTAATGATGTTGAGCATTCTTCCATGTGTTTGTTGGCAGTCTGTATATCTTCTTTGGAGAAATGTCTATTTAGGTCTTCTGCCCATTTTTGGATTGCGTTGTTTGTTTTTTTGTTATTGAGCTGCATGAGCTGCTTATAAATTTTGGAGATTGATCCTTTGTCAGTTGCTTCATTTGCAAATACTTTCTCCCATTCTGAGAGTTGTCTTTTGGTCTTGCTTATGGTTTCCTTTGCTGTGCAAAAGCTTTGAAGTTTCATTAGGTCCCATTTGTTTATTTTTGTTTTTATTTCCATTTCTCTAGGAGGTGGGTCAGAAAGGATCTTGCTGTGATTTATGTCATAGAGTGTTCTGCCTATGTTTTCCTCCAAGAGTTTCATAGTGTCTGGCCTTACATTTAGGTCTTTAATCCATTTTGAGCTTATTTTTGTGTACGGTGTTAGGGAGTGATCTAATCTCATACTTTTAAATGTACCTGTCCAGTTTTCCCAGCACCATTTATTGAAGAGGCTGTCCTTTCTCCACTGTACATCCCTGCCTCCTTTATCAAAGGTAAGGTGACCATATGTGCGTGGGTTTATCTCTGGGCTTTCTATGCTGTTCCTTTGATCTATATTTCTGGTTTTGTGCCAGTACCATACTGTCTTGATTACTGTAGTTTTGTAGTATAGTCTGAAGTCAGGGAGCCTGATTCCTCCAGCTCCGTTTTTCGTTCTCAAGATTGCTTTGGCTATTCGGGGTCTTTTGTGTTTCCATACAAATTGTGAAATTTTTTGTTCTAGTTCTGTGAAAAATGCCGGTGGTAGTTTGATAGGGATTGCATTGAATCTGTAGATTGCTTTGGGTGGTAGAGTCATTTTCACAATGTTGATTCTTCCAATCCAAGAACATGGTATATCCCTCCATCTATTTGTATCATCTTTAATTTCTTTCATCAGTGTCTTATAATTTTCTGCATACAGGTCTTTTGTCTCCTTAGGTAGGTTTATTCCTAGATATTTTATTCTTTTTGTTGCAGTGGTAAATGGGAGTGTTTTCTTGATTTCAATTTCAGATTTTTCATCATTAGTGTATAGGAATGCCAGAGATTTCTGTGCATTAATTTTGTATCCTGCTACTTTACCAAATTCATTGATTAGCTCTAGTAGTTTTCTGGTAGCATCTTTAGGATTCTCTATGTTGGGTCTATATCTTGACTGCACGTTTACTAGCTACCTGACCTTGGGCAAGCAACAGCTTGTATTGTTTCCTGGAATATAGCAATGACAATAATACTGAAGTGTGAAGAGTGAGTTTGCTGTGAAGATTACTTGAGATTAAATGAAAGTGTTATTCATGTAGGAAGTTCACAATAAGGGATTCCCATTACTTCCATTGAATATGATTTCTTGCCTGTATTATCCCAGTCTACCATATGAAAAATTAAAGTATATACATTTTATTAATTCAATTTCATTTTACTCTTTTTTAGGACAATAGTGATTCTGCTTTTAAAAAAATAAGAAAAAAATAACTCACCTGAGCTTATTTTTAATATTATTCTTTCTTCTATAAAAAAAAATAAAGTGTAATAAGAGGGATTGGTAAAAAAGGGGAAGGACATGGAGATATCATAGTTTCCCTAAGTACTGGACCCATGACATCCTCAAAGTATATTTCATCAACATGACTGACAATTTTTTAGAATTATATAGAATACAGCAGAACTTAAAATGGTTTATTCTTGGTCTTGATCATTTTCATTTGCTTTGAGAACCTCTTAATATTTAGTGTCTAATATATAAAATTTGGAGAAGAATGTTATATATAAGATTTCATTAATACATAAAGTCTTATGAAAATAAGACATTAATTTTGATAATTCCAAGTCCATAACCTTATATCATCAAACCTATGATGATTCTGAAGCCACAAATCAAACTAACAGTAGAAATCAAACTAAGCCATAATTTTTTTAATGTGAACATTAACCTTTTAAAAATAGTATTGAAACCTACAGTGACCTCCTAATCTTGACAATTTTGAGATGTTTAAAGTATCACAGCAGGTAGTTGAATTTTAGAAGGCATATTTTTCTGAAAATTCAATTACAAAAATGTGTATTCCATCAAAATCCATCATCAGGGAGAACCTATGTCATAGAACATGTATGAGAAAGAAAGGAAAAGTGAAAGCTAGAGGTAGAGCTACCGAGAAAGCAAGCAAATCTGGGACTGCATTCATGTCAGGGAGAGGGAGCATTGCAATACCTACAGCTGCCAGTATGCAGCAGTACTTCCAACCTTTATGGATCGGAGTGTATCAGCCCAGGCAGTCCATCACAGGTTTTATTGCTGAGTCATCTTTCCTCCGGAATGTGATGGATCAAAGACACTGAGCAGGAATAAAGAAAAAACAAACCTATGGCAAATTCCCAGCATAAGTAGAAATATACTTTGTTCTTGATAATGACCCTCCAAAGTAGGTCAACATCCAGCCTAAGACACCATAATCAAACATTGGTGTGTTTTCATATTTAGTAATATATAGTGGAACCAGCCCAGAATTTAGAGTCAGATAATGTGGGTTTAACTTCCTGCTACAATTTATGAGCCCTTTTAAAAAATCTGCCCATGCATACTTGAGAAAGTTACTTAACCTTTATTAAACAAATTGTTCCTTAATTGTAAAATGAAAAGAATCTTCATACAGTTCATGTGAGAATTTAACTGAGATCACGCCCCATAGGAAATGTACACTTCTTCTTTAATGAAGCACATTTAGGCAGCACAAACTGAGGTATCCATAAATGGTTATTCACCATTAACAAATGGGTAACTTGGGGTTATTATTTGGGGCCTTATATTATTTGTAAAATATTTAAAATATACTTCATGGGGCCTAGGTTATAGGAGAAAGGACTATTTCAAAATCAAAGTTTGCTGTCACTATTGATTCAAATGTTATCCCAGGGACACCAAGATCAATGAATCGACCCCAAATTAAACGTTAGCTAATTTATTGTTTTACAATTACAAATCTGACCTTGATCAATTGTGGCTAAAAAGAAGATTTAAAGAGATTGTAGAATTTTATCACTTAAATTTCTGGGGAAAAAAATTAGTCCACAGTTGTGCCTTGCCAGTGATCAAGAAAAACACTATGTGCTACTCTTCTTGTGATGAAGTGATGCTTTACAGAAGATATTGGAAACAAATTTAAAAGTTAGATACAATTGTTCCTGGTGCCGTAAGGAAATACAGATCTCTTCAAAATCTCTCCTTAAAAAACCCTCTTAAAAATAAATCAGATCTGTTTAAAAAGTTCTTTAAAATGTACATTGTCACCTGTATGCTCCTTCTGTAGAAATAACCACTGTTCTGCACTTGATATATACCATTTCAGAATGAGTTTTTATATTTTGATTGCATATATAAGTATATATGAGCAATATCATTTTTTTTTTTTTTTTTTTTTTTTGCGGTACGTGGGCCTCTCACTGCTGTGGCCTCTCCTGTTGCGGAGCACAGGCTCCGGACGCGCAGGCTCAGCGGCCATGGCTCACGGGCCCAGCCGCTCCGTGGCATGTGGGATCTTCCCGGACCGGGGCACGAACCCGTGTCCCCTGCATCGGCAGGTAGACCCTCAACCACTGTGCCACTACGGAAGCCCTATGAACAATATCATTTATTGCTGAATAAAAGGTACAAAAAATTGGTTAATTATATTGTTTATATAAACAAACAAAAATTAGATTTTTGCCACCCAAGGTTTTACAGTTTAATATAAATCATTTCTAGATAATAAATTTTTTGCTATTATGAATTTTGCCTTTTAAAAAACTTCATATTCTAACAACTTATTACCAATTTAAGAAACAGAATTGATTTTTAAGTATGGATCTTTCCTCCATCAAACTTTTTGAGTTTTTTATTAGGTAGTAAAGTGTGGCAGTGTATCCTCCTCAATTATTTATGTAAGGTTTGGGTTTTATTCAGTCATATATTTTATTTCTCTTGATTTATTTCACTCACTACCTCTAGTACATTGCTGAAAAAAGTGTTATTAACAGGAATTCCTGCCATATTACAAAATTAAATCAATTGTTTCCAATATCAGTTGCTTCCATTCAGTTGAAAAAGCTGTAGAAATAGAAATAGAGAATGGGGGTGGGGTGGCTGATTTACTTTGACCAGGATCTTAAGCCTCACATCCTAGTTAACAAAAAGTTTTGCTTTTTATTTCATCAATCACAAGTGAGCTTTGAATAGTTCAACTGCTTTTGGCAACTATCAAATCATTGCAGTCACATTGATATGAGTTTTTCCCTGTAATGTTGAGATTTATATTAATGGATTTTTTATGGCTTGCAAGTAAATCTAGTCATGTATCTTTTTCTTTTTTTGAGCTACTTCTGAATTCCTTTCGTCAATGTGCTTACAGGATTTTATATTTATATCAGAGTGATGTTTTGTATAATTTTCCTTTCACAGTTTGATATCTTTCTTTTTGTTTCAAAATTATATTACATCCAGTAAATGAGTTTGTGAATCTTCTACTTTATTGCCTAGAGAGCTTATAAAAGTTAGGACTCATATCTCTCTTGATATCAGCTTGCCTATAAAAACTGTGTTTGGAATTTGGGGTAGGAAAAATTTTAACTCGGGAATGCCTTTGCCATTTTTAGATTTCTTTTTAAAACAGGATTTTTAAATTACATTTTCAAGGAAATTAATCTTCTAATCTTTCAAGCTTAATGATGCAAAGCTGTTTTTGTAATCACTTGTAATTTTTAGTTTTATTTCTCATATAGTTTTGTGTTTTTAAATTCTCTTTATTACTTCTTTGTGATTTCTTTTTTCTCTTAATATTGAATTTAATTTGTTTATTTTATTAGTCTTTTAAGGAATCAGGTATTGGATATGATAATCTTGTCTATTTGATGCTCTTGTCTTTTTGATATTTTTTTTCTGTTATATTAATTTCTACTATTATTTTATTTATGCCTTCTTCTTTAAGTTCATCCAAGATTTGCTTTTCTAACTTCTTGAGTTGATGCTTTTTTAAGAAATCCAAACACAAAGGAGAAAATGTGACATCAGCTACCTTCATTATGAAACCAAAAGAAACCTCCCACAGTTAGCAAATGCACAACAAAGCAGTTTTTTCTCATGTCATTGCCAATGCACAGAAACTCATTTGGAGTTTTTTAGCTCATGAGGTTAAATGTAGTGTGCATTTTCTCACTTGGAGTTTTGTGACCTGTGATATTAAATGTACTGGGTAGTTCATTAAGCAAGTTTTCATCATAGTTTACAAACTTAATAAACAGTTCTTAAACCATTTTTTATTTTCATTAATGCAGGAAATATAGCTCTGTATTTTTTCAAAATGGCAGGCTTCATTAGTTATTTTAGTTATTGTGTATACCTATACATGTTAAAAATTCTTCGGGGTATGATTTTTCCAAGGTAATTGAAGAAGTTTCATTTGAATAAAAAGTCAAGTATATTTGGAAAGCATTATTTAACCCAATAGTCAAGTTTCCAAATATTGTATATAAGTTTTTAAACCCCAGGGGAGCAAAAACAATCTATGGAAAAACAAACAATGGTCTATGGAAAAACAAATAAATTTCAAAAACTCCATATGCTTCAGAGAATCACAATACCTAATAGCATATCAAAGACTTTGAGAATTCCTAATGTAGATTAAATGAAATTGTAAAATAAAACTCTTGTTCAACTTTGTTTTCCAAAAATATTTGAATATAAAACAACTTTCCTGAGAAAACATCTCAGAAAACAGTTTGCTGAAGCACAGATGCTGCATGGAAATCCTGAGCTAAATCTCTGTTTTGTTCTCACTGTTTCTGTGATCTTTAAGGTGACCAAATAAATAACATCCTCCATTCCCACTGGATGTTTTATAAATTGAGAAATAGGACGAATGGGTATGCTAACTGAACCCTAGAATTAATAAGGCATATCTACCAAATTACAGTAGTGCTGGAATAAGGCAGGCCTCTCTCCATATCAAGAGAACTGGCCCTAGGA
Organism: Delphinapterus leucas; assembly: GCF_059928025.1. NCBI lineage: Eukaryota > Metazoa > Chordata > Mammalia > Artiodactyla > Monodontidae > Delphinapterus > Delphinapterus leucas. The sequence continues at coordinate 34,952,356 of NC_143140.1, forward strand.
CAAAATAAAGACCACAGCTCTCTGTGAGCAGGTGGACTTCAAAGAATTTAGAAGACTGAAGTTGAACCAAACCCTCCCAGTTATTCTTTTAAAATATACCATCCAGATAAATCACCTCAACTTTCCAGAGGAGGAGGATTGAGTAAATGGGAGGAGAAAGACCATGTGTTATACAAACTGGGCTATCTCAAACAAGGAAGGAAATATCAGAACTGGAGGAGAAAGCCTTCTTAATATTCCCCAGCTTCTAATTGTCTTCACCTATGGGCTAATCCTTACTCTTAAATCATTCTTTGTGTACTCAGGCCCCTTAGGAGAGGGAACCCATGTTACATCATCCATGGGGTCACTGCTTCCTTGAGGACCTTCCTGTCTCCACATTTGCCTTTTTATCTATTGACCTCCAAACTTCAGAAATGACTAAGGATAGCACATTAAATCCAAGGCCATGATTTAGTCAGAAATGAAAAATATTTTCTTATTGTACTTTCTATCCCAAGTAATGTCCGACTATATTCACTAATATCTCAGAGTCCCTTCCATTAGATTAAATGACAATCAATACTCCAATAACAAAATGCATAAAGATATTCATCTCCTCTCAAACAGCATTGTGAGCATGGCACACTAGTCACAAGATTTTATTTGAGACACTTTTTGTTGTGGTGTTAGGCTAAATAATCACCCCAAAGATAACCACATCCTAATTTCTGGACCTATAAACCTATTAGTTACCTGGCAAAGGGACTTTGTAGATCTTATTAAATTAAGAGTCTTGAGATGGGGAGATAATCCTGGATTATGCAGGTGGACCCGATGTAATCACAAGAGTCCTTATGAGAGGGAATCAGGAGGTTCCACGTAGAAAGCAGATGTGATGATGGAAGCAGAGACTGGACTGATGCAGAGTCTGAAGATGAAGAAAGGGTCCATGAGCCAAAACATGCAGGCAGCCTCTAGAATCTGGAAAAGGCAAGGAAACAGATTCTGCCCTAGAGCCTCCGTAAGGAACGGAGGCATGCCAACACCTTGATTTTAGCCCATAAGACTCATTTCAGACTTCTGACCTCCAGAAGTATAAGATAAGAAATTTGTGTTGTTTTAAGCCGCTGCATGTATGGTAATTTGTGACAGCAGCAATAGGATACTAATATACATTCAATCCAGTGTATTCACACCACCTCCTGTGAACTATCGGTTCGTGATTGTCACTCTGCATTGCAGGTTGCTCTCGTTATAGAACCCCTAAAATGCCTTATGAATAAAAGCATTTTTAGTGTGTACACCACAAAAATTTCTGTGATTGTCTGTTAGGGAATTGTTTAAGCCTGAGATGTACGCCTCCTAGGTCTAGCTTTCTCCTTACCTTACTGCTTCAGCAGCAAAGTCACCCTGAGCAGATTTCTGGATGGAAGCTACTACTGCTGATTCTGAAATCTGTGTCTTTATGGACCATGAGAGCCAAAGAGCCTTCTGTGTGCTCTGTAGGTCATGGTATTTAATTCTGTGTTGAATTTTTAAAATTTCTCAGTCGTGTTCCCTCAGGAAGCAGACAATACCTGCACCACCACACTATTCCCTTGACTTCAAAATTGGTCTCTCCAAAGTTTTCTTCCCGGACTTGAATGCAGGACAAAATTGAGACACCTAATGTTAAAAAGTCAGGCTAAGCTTAGCACTAACAAAATAAAGCTAGAGCCTCACTGTTTCATAATAAATGGGAATACAGATCCTGGCCATTTAAATCCCCCACTCATATACATCTCTAAGGAACTTATTAAAAGCCCCCTCATGTTTATCCTAAAGTGTTTCCCACTTCGTCCAGCCTTAGCTTAAGTCAGTCGTTCTTAGAAATGGTGTGTTACCTCTCAGGCTGCAACCTGAGGCACAGCCAGCTGGAAATCTTGTTCAAGATTCTCACCCTCACATCATTTTTAAGTTAGGCAAATTGTGTATCTTTCAACTTTTGCTGTCAGGGAATGAGAGGAGGAAGGCTACACTTGTTTTATGAGTATGGAGGTCCCCAGAGAAATAGTCATGGGCTGTGAACAGAGTCAATATAAGCACCATCACCCACCAAGATTAAATGTCGGTGGTCATCTTAAACCTCACAACTATAAAATCCCACCTAACCTATGTTTTGTACTGACACGCTGCTAAAATCACAGTTTGCTGTCCACACAGGCAAGTCCAAAGCCAAGCACAGCAAAACCTCTCCACCTGCTAAGTCTGTAAATTCCACTGCTTCTTTCATTCCTTAGTTTTCTCAGAAAATAAAACCATATGGGGGATAAGAGAAATACCACCTGTATTATCCTTTCAATTTCTGAACCAAGAGAGAAAATAAAAAGTACTATAACATAAGAACTAAAATATCACCTTTATTGCTGATCAAGTTTAGGTTGGGAGACAGAGCTTCATATGAGATTGAAATGCATCACCTGAGACCAAAAGTGGACAATCATGCACCTCCAGCCACAAGAGGGTTGGCTCATGCAGGAGCCCAGCCTCTCAGGAGGAATGAGAGAGAACATGCTGTCTGCAGGCTGACTGGCTTCCTAAGAGGAAAGAAGGGCAATGCCAAGCCAAGCACACAGCACCCTTCTCAAATTCACCACCTATATGTCACTCCTTCCCGGGACTCAGGGACAGAATGAGTGGGAGGATGAAATGGAGGAGCGTGATGCTATCATAAAATTCCACTGAAAAAAATATCAGCAGATATGGAGAATATTTCCTCCTGATAGTTGCTATAGGTGGAAAGATAGGACAGCGTTCTCAGAAAATGTAGTACAGGAAGATTGGTTCAAGATGGCGGAGTAAAAGGACGCACTCTCACTCCCTCTTGTGAGAGCACCGGAATCACAACTAACTGCTGAACAATCATTGATAGGAAGACACTGGAACTCACCAAAAAAGATACCCCACATCCAAAGACAAAGGGGAAGCCACAATGAGATGGTAGGAGAGGCGCAATCACAATAAAATCAAATCCCTTAACTGCTGGGTGGGTGACTCACAAACTGGAGAACACTTATACCACAGAAGTCCACCCACTGGAGTGAAGGTTCTGAGCCCCACATCAGGCTTCCCAACCTGGGGGTCTGGCAACAGGAGGAGGAATTCCTAGACTATCAGACTTTGAAGGCTAGTGGGATTTGACTACAGGACTTCAACAGGACTGGGGGAAACAGAGACTCCACTCTTGGAGGGCACACACAAAGTAGTGTGCATATAAGGACACAGGGGAAGGAGCAGTGGCCCCATAGGAGACTGAACCAGACCTACCTGCTAGTGTTGGAGGGTCTCCTGCAGAGGCAGGGGGTGGCTGTGTCTCACTGTGAGGACAAGGACATTGGCAGCAGAAGTTCTAAGAAGTACTCCTTAGCATGAACCCTCACAGAGTCTGCCATTAGCCCCACCAAAGAGCCCAGGTAGGCTCCAGTGTTGGGTCGCCTCAGGCCAAACAAGCAATAGGGAGGGAACCCAGCCCCACCAATCAGCAGACAAGTGGATCAAAGTTTTACTGAGCTCTGCCTACCAGAGCAACAACCAACTCTACCCACCACCAGTCCCTCCCATCAGGAAACTTGCACAAGCCTCTTAGATAGCCTAATCCACCAGAGGGCAGACAGCAGAAGCAAGAAGAACTACAATCCTGCAGCCTGTGGAACAAAAACCACATTCACAGAAAGATAGCAAGATGAAAAGGCAGAGGGCTATGTACCAGATGAAGGAACAAGAGAAAACACCAGAAAAACAACTAAATGAAGTGGAGATAGGCAACCTTCCAGAAAAACAATTCAGAATAATGATAGTGAAGATGATCCAGGACCTCGGAAAAAGAATGGAGGCAACGATCGAGAAGATGCAAGAAGTGTTTAACAAGGACCTAGAAGAATTAAAGAACAAACAATCAGAGATGAACAATACAGTAACTGAAATGAAAAATACACTACAAGGAATCTATAGGAGAATAACTGAGGCAGAAGAACGGATAAGTGACCTGGAAGACAGAATGGTGGAGTTCACTGCTGTGGAACATAGTAAAGAAAAAAGAATGAAAAGAAATGAAGACAGCCTAAGAGACCTCTGGGACAACATTAAACTCAACAACATTCACATTGTAGGGGTCCCAGAAGGAGAAGAGAGAGAGAAAGGACCCAAGAAAATATTTGAAGAGATTATAGTCGAAAACTTCCATAACATGGGAAAGGAAATAGCCACCCAAGTCCAGTAAGCACAGAGTCCCATACAAGATAAACCCAAAGAGAAACACGCCGAGACACATAGTAATCAAATTGGCAAAAATTAAAGACAAAGAAAAATTATTGAAAGCAGCAAGAGAAAAACGACAAATAACATACAAAGGAACCCCCATAAGGTTAACAGCTGATTTCTCAGCAGAAGCTCTACAAGCCAGAAGGGAGTGGCATGATATATTTAAAGTGATGAAAGGGAAGAACTTACAATGAAGATTACTCTACCCGGCAAGGATCTCATTCAGATTCGATGGAGAAATCAAAAGATTTACAGACAAGCAAAAGCTAAGATAATTCAGCACCATCAAACCAGCTATACAACAAATGCTAAAGGAACTTCTCTAAGTGGGAAACACAAGAGAAGAAAAGGACCTACAAAAAACAAACCCAAAACAATTAAGAAAATGGTTGTGGGACCATACATATTGATAATTACCTTAAACGTGCATGGATTAAATGCTCCAACCAATGGACACAGGCTCCCCGAATGGATACAAAAACAAGACCCATATATATGCTGTCTACAAGAGACCCACTTCAGACATAGGGACACATACAGACTGAAAGTTAGGGGATGAAAAACGATATTCCATGCAAACGGAAATCAAAAGAAAGCTTGAGTAGCAATACTCATATCAGATAAAATAGACTTTAAAATAAGGAATGTTACAAGAGACAAGGAAAGACACTACATAATGATCAAAGGATCCATCCAAGAAGAAACCATAACAATTATAATTATATATGCACCCAACATAGGAGCACCTCAATGCATAAGGCAACTGCTAACAGCTATAAAAGAGGAAATCGACAGTAACACAATAATAGTGGGGGACTTTAACACCTCACTTACACCAATGGACAGATCATCCAAACAGAAAATTAATAAGGAAACACAAGCTTTAAATGACACAATAGACCAGATAGATTTAATTGATATTTATAGGACATTCCTTCCAAAAACAGCAGATTACACTTTCTTCTCAAGTGCGCGTGGAACATTCTCCATGATAGTTCACATCTTGGATCACAAATCAAGCCTCAGTAAACTTAAGAAAATTGAAATCATATCAAGCATCTTTTTTGACCACAACGCTATGAGATTAGAAATCAGTTACAGGGACAAAAACGTAAAAAACACAAATACGTGGAGGCTAAACAATACATTACTAAATAACCAAGGGATCACTGAAGAAATCAAAGAGGAAATCAAATACCTAGAGACAAACGACAATGAAAACACGATGATCCAAAACCTATGGGATGCAGCAAAAGCAGTTCTAAGAAGGAAGTTTATACTAATACAAGCCTACCTCAAGAAACAAGAAAAATCTCAAATAAGCAATCCAACCTTACACCTAAAGGAACTAGAGAAAGAAGAACAAACAAAACCCAAAGTTAGCAGAAGGAAAGAAATCATAAAGATCAGAGCAGAAATAAATGAAATAGGAACAAAGAAAACAATAGCAAAGATCAATAAAACTTCACCTGGTTCTTTGAGAAGATAAACAACATTGATAAACCATTAGCCAAACTCATCAAGAAAAAGAGGGAGAGGACTCAGATCAACAAATTAGAAATGAAAAAGGAGAAGTTACAACAGACACAGCAGAACTATACAGCATCCTAAGAGACTACTAAAAGCAACTCTATGTCAACAAAATGGACAACCTGGAAGAAATGGACAAATTCTTACAAAGGTATAACCTTCCAAGACTGGACCAGGAAGAAAGAGAAAATATGAACAGACCAAGCGCAAGTAATGAAATTCAAACTGTGATTAAAAGTCTTCCAACAAACAAAAGTCCAGGCACAAATGGCTTCACAGGTGAATTCTATCAAACATTTAGAGAAGAGCTCACACCCATCCTTCTAAACTCTTCAAAAAATCGGCAGAGGAAGGAACACTCCTAAACTCATTCTGTGAAGCCACCATCACCCTGATACCAAAACCAGACAAAGATGTCACAAAGAAAGAATACTACAGGCCAATATAACTGATGAACATAGATGCAAAAATCCTCAACAAAATACAAAACAACAGAATCCAAAAGCATACTAAAAGGATCATACACCATGATCAAGTGGGATTTATCTCAGGGATGTGGGGATCCTTCAATATATGCAAATCAATTGATGTGATACACCATATTAACAAATTGAAGAAGAAAAACTATATGATCATCTCAATAGATGCAGAAAAAGCTTTTGACAAAATTCAACACCTATTTATGATAAAAACTCTACAGAAAGTGGGCATAGAGGGAACCTACCTCAACATAATAAAGGCCATATATGACAAACCCACAGCCAACATTATTCTCAATGGTGAAAAACTGAAAGCATTTCCTCTAAGATAAGGAAGAAGACAAGGATGTCCACTCTCACCACTATTATTCAACATAGTTTTGGAAGTCCTACCCATGTCCATCAGAGAAGAAAAAGAAATAAAAGGAATACAAATTGGAATAGAAGAAGTAAAACTGTCACTGTTTGCAGATGACATCATACTATACATAGAGAATCCTAAAGATGCCACCAGAAAATTACTAGAGCTAATCAGTGAATTCGGTAAAGTTGCAGGATCCAAAATTAATGCACAGAATCTCTTGCATTCCTATACATTAATGATGAAAACTCTGGAAGAGAAATTAAGGAAACACTCCCATTTACCGTTGCAACAAACATAATAAAATACCTAGGAATAAACCTACCTAGGGAGACAAAAGACCTGTATGCAGAAAACTATGAGACACTGATGAAAGAAATTAAAGATGATACCAACAGATGGAGAGATATACCATGTTCTTGGATTGGAAGATTCAGTATTGTGAAAATGACTATACTACCCAAAGCAATCTACAGATTCAGTGCAATCCCTGTCAACTTACCAATGGCATTTTTTTTACAGAACTAGAACAAAAAATCTTAAAATTTGAATGGAGACACAAAGACCCCGAATAGCCAAAACAATCTTGAAGGAAAATAATGGAGCTGGAGGAATCAGAATCCCTGACTTCAGTCTATACTACAAAGCTACAGTAATCATGACAATAATGGTACTGGCACAAAAACAGAAATATAGATCAATGGAACAGTATAAAAAGCCCAGAGATAAACTCACGTACCTATGGTCAACTAAAATATGATAAAGGAGGCAAGGATATACAATGGAAAAAAGACAGTCTCCTCAGTAAGTGGTGCTGGGAAAACTGGGCAGCTACATGTAGGAGAATGAAAGTAGAACACTCCCTCACACCATAAAAAAAATAAACTCAAAATGGATTAGAGACCTAAATGTAAGACCAGACACTATAAAACTCTTAGAGGAAAACATAGGAAAAGCACTCTTTGACATAAATCACAGCAAGATCTCTTTTGATCCACCTCCTAGAGTAATGGAAATAAAAACAAAAATTAAAAAATGGGACCTAATGAAACTTAAAAGCTTTTGCAAAGCAAACAAGATGAAAATACAACCCTCAGAATGGGAGAAAATATTTGCAAACAAATCAATGGACAAAGGATTAATCTCCAAAATATATAAACAGCTCATGCTGCTCAATATTAAAAAAAAAAAAACGAATCCAAAAATGGGCAGAAGACCTAAAAAGGCATTTCTCCAAAGAAGACATACAGATGGTCAAGAAGCACATAAAAAGCTGCTCAACATCACTAATTATTAGAGAAATGCAAATTAAAACTACCATGAGGTATCACCTCACACCAGTTAGAATGGGCATCATCAGAAGATCTACAAACAACAAATGCTGGAGAGGATGTGGAGAAAAAGGAACCCACTTGCACTGTTGGTGGGAATGTAAATTGATACAGCCACTATGGAGAACAGTATGGAGGTTCCTTAAAAAACTAAAAATAGAACTACCATATGACCCAGCAATGCCACTACTGGGCATATACCTAGAGAAAACCATAATTGAAAAAGACACATGCACCCCAATGTTCATTGCAGCACTCTTTACAATAGCCAGGTCATGGAAGCAACCTAAATGCCCATCAACAGGTGAATGGATAAAGAAGATGTGGTACATATATACAATGGAATACTACTCAGCCATAGAAAGGAACGAAATTAGGTCATTTGTAGAGATGTGGATGAATCTAGAGACTGTCATACAGAGTGAAATAAGTCAGAAAGAGAAAAACAAATATTGTATATTAACTCATATATGTGGAAAACCTAGAAAAATGGTACAGATGAACCATTTTGCAGGGCAGAAATTGAGACACATGTAGAGAGCAAATGTATGGACACCAAGGGGGGAAAGCGGCGGGAGGGTGGGTGGTGGTGTGATGAATTGGGAGATTGGGATTGACATATATACATAATATGTATAAAATGGATAACTAATAAGAACCTGCTGTATAAAAAATATAATAAAATTCAAAAAGAAAATGTAGTACAAAACACTCAGTTGTGTGGCCTATGTCTGCCACTATGCTATTCGTCTTTGCGGTATCTGATAATTTTTTTGATTAGTCATTCTGAGACAAAGTCCAAATAAATTCCGTTTTGCTTATGATAGTGGTGTTTCCAAAAATGAAGCCCCAAACCAGTAGCTTTCAGTCCACTATGTGTCAAGTGTGGAGCTGGCTGTAAATTTGTGTTTTCTAAAAGACTAAAGAATACATGGGTGAGAATTTGTAAGTCTTCAGCCAAGTTGTATTCCCCTGAGGAACTGCTGATTTGCAGCAACTGAGTTTTAAAATAAAAAAGACTGGAGTTTGAGGCCCAATCCCATTAGTTATTTGCTGTGTGTTATTTGACAAGTTATCTAACCTCCCTGTCCCTTAGTTTCCCAAATGTAAAAAGGTAATAATACCTGTTTTAGAGAGTTGGGTTAAATGAAAGAACCAATTATTTTTTAAAGTTAGCTTCTATTTGTGCATTTTCACTTATTTTTTCTCATTCTCTGTTCTTATGCCCAGTAGTTTGTCCTTTCTTTACTTCATATTAAATTTTGCCGCAAGTCCTATATTTAAATTCACATCACCACTCTATATTTGGTGGTCTCCAGACATCCAAGATTTTATCTCTTGCAATTTGTCTCTAGTTCTATGCAGTAAAGAGCAGGATTTTGGCCTCAGGCACAATCAGGGCTTGTGCTCTCAACCTATGGAGTTGTCAACTTCCTCATTCTTAAATTGGGGGTCCCAGTTGTGAGATTTAACAAGATAATAAATGCAAAGTTCTTATCACTATCTCTGGCACATGGTCAGTGTTCAATACGTTAGTCTGTTTTATTTTGTTAAAAAGTATAATTATAAAGTTTAAATGTAATTATAATGAGCTATATTTTATGATTATCAAAATAGTTTAGATATGAAATATGATCAAAATATTATCAAAATATCCTTGCTAGGAGAGAGAGTATATCATGATGATTAGGTAGAGACTTTGGTACCAGACTTCCAGGGCTGAATCCCCAATCTACTCTTTGACTAGCTGGGAGACGTTGTATAAGTTAGTCAACCTCTCTGTATATCTGTCGCCTGGTTTGTAAAAAAAAGAGTATTTATAGTAAACAATTATAGTTTTATTGTGAGAATTCAACTTAGGAAAGTATTTGGCACATAATCATTTCAAATGATTCCTTTCTATTTTTAATTTATTTTTATTTTTTACAGTTGGTCCCTGTTGGTTATCGATTTTAAATACAGCAGTGTGTACATGTCAGTGCAGTTCCAATATCCTACATTTGTGCTCTCCTCTTCTCACAATTGCTGGTTTTGATATCATATTTGTGTGTGGATGATTTCCTACCTTTACTGTATATTTGCCTTTACCAATGAGCTTTTCCATTCTTAATTTTCCTGTTTCTAGTTGTTGCTTTTTCTCTTAGAGAAGCTGCTTAAGCATTTGTTGCAAAGCTGGTTTGGTGGTGCTGAATTCTCTTAGTTTTTGCTTGTCTGTAAAGCTTTTGATTTTTCTATCAAATCTGAATGAGGGCCTTGCTGGATAGAGTATTCTTGGTTGCAGGTTCTTCCCTTTCATGATTCCTTTCATGGAAAGAATGATGTAAATATTTATTATTATAAAGTTAAAGACAATCTTTATTTATATTTTCTAATTTAGAATTGTGTACAAAATTCAGCAAGTACCACATTACTAAACATGAACACTGTAATAATATATTTTATGGAATTTCAACATGATCTCAGAGTTCAGAAGATTTTACATGATAAATGGTATCAATATTTGAAAGCTCTCATTAAAATAATACTTGTAACATCTGCGACATATGCTTTAAATTGCTCTCTCTTTTTAAGAGAGTGCTGTATAAAAGTTAGGGGAAAATGTTCCAAGATTTACTCTATACTTCTACAAAATATTTTCTCTATTTAGAAATAAAATGGCAATTCCACTCCATAATGTACTCTATTTAATATTCATTTTATGTGTATAAAGAAGCTAAAAGTACTTTCATGATATGTCACTGGTATTTAGTATTTTAAATTCAGGATCAGACAAAAGCTCTAGATGGATGAGGGGAAACAATATGATTACTAACTTGTTAATAATTCAAAGCATGCCAACACACACACACACACACACACACACACACACACACTGTATTCTCTCATTTTGTATTTGTAGTTGAATTGAGAGAGATTAAGAGGTATAGAACAATATTGTCCAATAGAAATTATATGTGAGCCACAAATGCAAATCATATCTTTTAAAAATTTTCTAGTAGACACATTAAATAGGCAAGAAGAAACTTGTGAAATCATTTTAATCTTCTGTTGTTGACACAATCAATGCAAAATATTATTATTTCAACATTTAATCAAATTAATCAAAACACTAAGGCTTTCCAACAGAGTCCCAGGCAGTGTTTTATAATTGAGATCCATATATCCATTTGCCTTTCAGTGTCACTGCTGGTATTTCATAAGTCCCAATATCTCAAACTCTAGTATTAAGTGCTTTCATTATTTGCAAATCTGTAATGTAACTTGCAGACCAGGGGATCAACTACAACTAGCTCTGCTGCCAACAGTGTAGAGAAAACAAGACTTTTCATGTAGTTCATTGTGACTTTTGAAATAAGGGCATCTTAGGGTTTCTTTATCTTGAAAAGTTTGCTAACCTCTCCAGAAAATCAAAATTTGCTTGATAACTGCTTCTCTTGTGTCCTAAGATACTCCTTCCATGATATTTTATTTCCTTTGCTGATGCTTCTGCCTGGAATCTTTCTTAGTTAGCTGATCTTGAGAGGGTAGAAACTTCAAACACTGCATTTAACTCATACTCTTAAAGCAAGGACAGAGCCAGACCTATGGAATTTTCAGACCATTCTTCTAGCACTCACAATTCACCTACAAAGCAAAATGCATAACAAGCCTTTAAGCCTACACTCTGCACATTAGACAGGAAGATAACTGTCTCTTCCACATCGACATAATCTTGGGAAAACTCATTACCCTATTAAAATCACACTTAAATGTTTATAACTCAACAAATATTCATTCTCTGGACATATTTCTCCCAGGCACCTTGATACTAGGGTGGCCAATCATTTCAGTTTCCTAGGGACAGGTGGTAACTCTTGACATGTACATCCTTGATGGTATTATCTCTAACCCAATTCCTAAGTCTTTAGAGGTCACTAAATCCATGTAATCACACGTTATGGAAGCAACCGTAGATTTTTCTGTTCTACTTGTATTCATTCTTTCATTTAGTCAAGTCATATTTATTGACTATCAACTAGCGATTTATCCATTATAAAAACTGATAAAAATCTCTGTTTTATGGTTTTCATATTTAATTGTGAAAAGACAGCAAATGAATAGAAAAATTAAATAACATATAAGGCCTCATAAATAGTGATATAAGAACAAAACAAAGCACAGAAGAGGGGGATGGTGTTGGGGAAAGCAATATGTAGGTATAGAAACTTCCTATAGTGCCTGCAGTATCAAGGTATCCACTCTTTTCCATTAAATTTGTCTGATTAATGGGAAGCTAACCCTCTTGCTAGATTCAAGAGGACACTTATTTGTTTTAGTCATTGTAATCCAACACTTCTTGCCAATGCCAATGGATCCAAAGCTAAATGCAATTAACTCATAAAATTCCCCTGGCAACTATGATGCATCCAGGTTTGGGCACAGTGCCCAATCAGTCTGAAGGATTTGCATTCCAATATTCTGTGAGAAGTATTCTTCCATTGTTACTAGACTTCAGTATAAAAACATATTTTCCAGCTGCTACGAGCAACCATCTGGTCAATCAAAGAAATAAAACACTCACAAAAAACTAAGAAAACATACAACACACTACAAAAATAGGTAAGGAATTAAGCCAGAGAGTAATTCATATCACAAATGGATGCCACTACATTTTTTAACATTCTGTTAAGTGACATAAATTATAGCTTTATTGTCAAAGCCAGTTGTCTTTTGGATTTCTGTTACAAGTTTCATAAGTGGTACAGACTCTACCCCATAAATAACTATTCATGTACATTTTCTTCTACTTGGAATGTATTTCCTTCATTCTTTACTTGGGTGGCTACCAGAGCCAGCACATTGGAGATTTTTTTCCTCAAACCATGTCAGCTTATGTTAGCTGCTTCTCTCTTCTGTTCCTACAGTACCACAATACAGAACTAATCACATTGAAACTGTGTTTATGTCAATTTTATTACAACTAAATTGGAGGAAAGTGATTAAATTGTGATTAAGAAGCCTCCTATCTTTAATATTCTGATTCAGTATAAGTCATATTTTAAACTCTAAAAATTGATAGGTTATACTTCCACCATAGTCCCAGCCTATAAATTTTAGCTATGTTATTGTGCACCAAGGAAAGATAAAATTTAATCTTGCGTCACAGTTGCCACTTATCTATTTTGACAACCAAATATAAAACCTGATTTTTCTACTGAATGTGACAGTTTTCTGTTTACTGTGAACACAGATTTGAAAATATTTTCTTGTGACAGATTTGAAAAGTAAGTTAAGACATTTTTATTTCTCTTTTGGGAAATAAGTAGGTAATTTTCAAGTTTTTAATAATGTGTATTTAAATATAGAGGTTTTTCTTCCCCAAAAAGGTAAAGTTTTAAGTCCACTTAAAAATATTCCCCACAGGGCTTCCCTGGTGGCGCAGTGGTTGAGAGTCCGCCTGCCGTTGCAGGGAACACGGGTTCGTGCCCCGGTCCGGGAGGATCCCACATGCCGCGGAGCGGCTGGGCCCGTGAGCCATGGCTGCTGAGCCTGCGCGTCCGGAGCCTGTGCTCTGCAGCGGGAGAGGCCCGCGTACCGCAAAAAAAAAAAAAAAAAAAAAAAAATTCCCTACAGAGATCAGCTCGGTGCTTTGTGACTACCTAGAGGGGTGGGATAGAGAGGGTGGGAGGGAGATGCAAGAGGGAGGAGATATGGGGATATATGTATATGTATAGCTGATTCACTTTGTTATAAAGCAGAAACTAACACACCATTGTAAAGCAATTATACTCCAATAATGATGTTTAAAAAAATGATTTCTTTTAAGTCACATACATACATAAACAAAATTAATTGCACATTACAATTTTTATAACTGTGAGGGATACCCAAAAATATGTTTTCCCCTTTTCATATGATTTTGACACACCGTGACTCATATCTGAAACAAATTTTTTTCTTTTCCCATCAAGAGTTCATCTCTGAAATTCAGCTGGGTTCTCAAGTTCACATTGAAATTAGCATAAAAGTCAATCTGAAAATAAGAAACACATGCAAATGAATTTCTTCCTGGAACATGCCCTATAAAAAAATAGATTCTACAGTCTCATAGCAATAAAAATTAAAATGAGGAAAAAAGGCCAGGTAATTTGTGAAGGAAGCAATAAAATAATAATTCAGAGTGGAGAGAAGGAAAATACAATTCAGTTCTCATACCATTCTAGAATAATTTCAGCTGGAACTTCAAGATCTGCTTCTCCCCTTACAGGAACATATCTGCAGAAAGGTTGTGATTCCTTTGCTGTATGTATTTTGCTCTGCTTACCACAAGGCCGCTGCACTTCAACCACAGCCCACCTTCTGCATTTAGAAAGACAAATGAGACTTCCACAGGGAGGAAAGGAGATTAGAATCCCCCAAAGAATGTCAGGAACATCATTCTTATGCCTGAGAAGTGAATTGAAAGCACTTAACCCATTGAAATGATTTAGGTAACTATGAGGGTAGACAATATTTGTAATTATATTTCATATTTATGTGCATTTCTCAATTTTTATGTCTAAATGATGACTGGCAGTAATAATGGGAAAATAAAATCAGAGGCATGGAATGATTCATTTCTCTAGGAAAGCAGCTTTATATTTAATTCATAAATCTATATATTTCATTACATAATTAATATATTTAGACTTATTAAAAGTAATTCCAGGGCTTCCCTGGTGGCACAGTGGTTGAGAGTCCGCCTGCTGATGCAGGGGACATGTGTTCGTGCCCCGGTCCGGGAAGATCCCACATGCCGCGGAGTGGCTGGGCCCGTGAGCCATGGCCGCTGAGCCTGCGCGTCCGGAGCCTGTGCTCCGCAACGGGAGAAGCCACAGCAGTGAGAGGCCTGCGTACCGCAAAAAAAAAGAAAAAGAAATTCCAGTGTGACGTGGTTAGTGAGCATATAGAACAGAAAATGTCTTAACAAAAAATTAATCTCTCACCCCAATCTTCCTAATCCCAATTACAATCTGCTGAATCAATTTCTTTTAAACATTTCTTTTTCTGTTTTCTAGTAGCTCAAGGCTGTATTTCCTGATTTATGCATTTCAGTAATATCTAATTACTCCCTCACAAGAGTTGACAGTGAGAGATTTGTCTTACTTAAAAAATCTAGGTAATTGTCTCTACCTTTACAGTTGTTCCATGGTTATAACCAGGGATGTGCTGGTAAAATTTTAACAGTGCGTTCACTGAGGAGAAAAAAAAAAAAGCCCCAATTTGTAGCCTTTGCTGACTTCTATGGTGGGAATATTTCGTGAATATTCCCACCATGGCTAATTTCAAGTTACCAGAGAACTGACTTGAAAAAGTCCTGAAAATTTAGCCATTAGCTCTAGCAATCCAATGCAGACCAGCTCTAGCACATCACTAAGACAATATCTATTTACACTGTAGGTTACCATTTTAACATCC
This sequence comes from Delphinapterus leucas, assembly GCF_059928025.1. Classification (NCBI taxonomy): domain Eukaryota; kingdom Metazoa; phylum Chordata; class Mammalia; order Artiodactyla; family Monodontidae; genus Delphinapterus; species Delphinapterus leucas. The sequence continues at coordinate 34,967,775 of NC_143140.1, forward strand.
AATAACACCTTTCTATTTACTGATGAAAGCTCTTGACTCAGCCCTTTCATCCTCCCTTTCACCTTGAACGTTATCCAATGATCAATTTCTTTAAAGATAATATGTATATATAAATAGGAAATCACAATGAAGTCTTGTTTCATCTTGATTCTTAAAGTTGAAAACCCATGAACATCAGTATATAAGTAAAACCATGTGGCTACTGATTATTATAAAACCAGATGGTGTGCTAGTATCCCAATATCATAACACTGAGATACTCTAAGGAGCATGTTCTTAGCATCAAGATCACTGCAACTCCCATTTGTAACATTCCACCAATTGCTTAAAATGATGAAACACCTTACCTTGCTCCACATGTAGAACATTGTTTTCTTTAATTAGATCTTTTACTTTTGGTTTTGTGTTGGATTTTATTTTTCTCGGAGTTTTAATTATTTATATGCCACGTGTCTATGGGTAAAAGTTTAGCATGTGTTTGTCATATTTTCATGTTTATCTACCTTTAAAATCAGACTGTTTTGTAACTTCTCTTTTTATTCCAAAAGCCTCCCTCTCAGGACACTCCTTCCTCCTGTTCTCATCCCATGGCTTTCTCTCTTTTCTATCACATCTGTTATCACCACATCCAACTCTCCATCTACATTATACTGCAACTGAGCATCTGGCAGTGAATGGAGAAGATTTACAAGTATGCTAACTGTTCACCCTCCAGAGTCATGACCACAAATTTAAATGAACCTCAGAGATCAGGCCTACCACATTGTCCTAAACCCACCCACCCCCTCTATCCACACCATTGTTTCTTATGTCTTGTCAAATGTTGATACGTCTTTTATGGGAGCAACAGGATAGAAATCAAAAATCAAAGCCCAAACATTACAAAATATAAAATCTTAATAGGAAATGAGATTAAATGAAAATAACATACTCCTCCCCTGGATATAGTATAAAAATCCTAAAAAAAAAAAAAGAAAAAATTAGTAAACTAAGTCACCAGTAAATACAAAAAATAATATATCATAAATAAATAGGATTTAGTTTAGAGAGTCAAGGGCATTTAATATTTAAAAATCAATGCAACTCAACATAGAGAAAGAACAGAGAGAATACTGGGAAAATATCTCAGTGAATGCAAAGAAGCCATTTGATAATAAACTATGAAATAAAAAAACTCTTAATCAGATAAAAAGTGTCTAGAAACAATATTTTAAAAAGCAGAAATCAGCTAACATCTTGATAGGTGATGAAACGGTGAAATACTGAACAATTTCCCCTGAAATGAAGAATGAGATAAAGATGATCTGTATCACCCCTTCTGTTCAATATTCTTCTAAGGATCACTTTGAGCATAATAAGACAAGGGATGGAAACGTATAAGGATTGTAAAGAAAGAAAAAAACCACTAAAATTAGTTATAAAAGTCATAATTTTGTACAGAGAAATACAAAAAAATGTACAGAAGAATATAATTGTAGATTTAGCAAGGGCACTCTGTATATGTTTAATATAAAAATTAAAATATAGCTCAATAGAAATTAGAAAATAAAAATTTTAAATGTATCCTTTTCATTAGTATCAAGTAATATCAAATACCCTATAGGAAAAAAAAATGCAAAATATTAGAGAAATTAAATAAATGGAGGGATGTACCATAGTTATAAATCAAAGTCTCAGAATTGTAAATATGATAATTCTTTCCAAAGTGGCCTATAGATTAAAGAAATATCAGTAAAAATTCCTGTAGTTTTGTGTGTATGTGTGTGTGGATGTCTGCAAATTTAAAGGCTTATTCAAAAGGTTAAGAATAACCAAGGCAGGGGGCTTCCCTGGCGGTGCAGTGGTTTATAGTCCGCCTGCCGATTCAGGGGACACGGGTTCGTGCCCCGGTTGGGGAAGATCCCACATGCCGCGGAGCGGCTGGGCCCGTGAGCCATGGCTGCTGAGCCTGCGCGTCTGGAGCCTGTGCTCCGCAACGGGAGAGGCCACAACAGTGAGAAAAAGAATAACTAAGGCAATCTTGAAAAAAAAAAAAGAAGTTTAAAGGACATAAACAGTATAGAGTAGGCTCAATAGGTAAATACTCTAATTGCACATGATAGAGTCTAGAAAGACACTAACGTGTTTGAACACTTGATTTATGATGAAAGTGGCACTAGACAGCAATAGGAGAATAAACAGGCTTATAAATAAATAAATAGCTTTGGGTCATTTACATACCCATATAATCTCTCAAACCATACAGAAAATCAATTCTATATGAGAATATAAAGAGTAAAACAATAAAGCTTCTAAAAGAAAGCATAATATTTTCAAGACTTGGGGTAGGCAAAATTTCTTAAGTATTATACACAAAAAAGCACTAACCATAAAGACAAAGATTGATAAATTGGGTTATTCATCAAAATAAACTACTAAAGAATGAACAGGTAACTCAGAATGATATAAGCCGTTTGCAATACACATAACCTACAAAGAAGTTATATATGAGTTATATAAGTAACACATAAATCAATAAAGAGAAGACAGGTAACACACAAAAAAAGGGGCATCAGACTTGAACTGACAATTTACAATAGACAATTTCTAAATGGCCAGTAACCGTATGACAAGGGGCTCAATCTTATCAGTAATTAGGAAATGCTAATTAAAACTGCAAGAATTCTCCATTTCATACCCCATTAAGTTTTTCCACAAAATGAAGTTTAAAAGGAAAGTTAGGTTGTTACTGAAAATTAAATATCTTCCACAATTTAGTTTGGGGATTCATTTTAGGTACATGATAATATTTCTTTAATATTTTAGTGTTCTCCATTTTCTCTTTTTTTTAAAACTCCCATTGGAAAAAGTATTCTCGCTTAGATAGGTCCTCTCTGACTTTCCCTATATCCTCAGATGTTTTATGTGCAACTCTTACGTTCTTTATTCTATAAATTTTATTCAGTTTATTTTTGGATCTCATAATTTTATGGCTGAAATATCTTCTTAATTCTTTGTGCATTGCTTTTTATTTATTTAATTTCTTTTACTTTCCCCTCTATTCTCTCAATTCTCTCTTTTTCTTGCAAGGTCAGATTGTCTGTGGGTTTATCTTGGTCTTTCTTTCAGAATCCCTGTTTTCCTCAAATCATAGGCTCCTGGGAAAGTAGACCATGAAACAGAATTTAGTGGGCAAAATATGTATTAAGGGGTGCCTTTGGGATCAACACCAGCAGAAGAGAGGGGAAGAAAGCAGGATTGAGCAGAGGAAGAAGTTGATCTGCAGTGCAGCCTTAAAAGACTGCCTCAAGAACAGCTCTGGAATTGAATGAGCATTTAGAATATCCCCGGATGGGTGGAGATGGTCAGACATACATGTACTATCACATCTGGCAGTTACAGAATGTGGAACACTCCAGGAAAGGATGTGACCTTGGGTGAGACACTCTGCAGCTGGGACAATCACTGAAGAGGCTGGCAGCTAAATTCCATGTGTCCACAACCGTCCCAACATGTGAGGCCCAGGTCCTTCCTTGAAGGAGGAGTATCTGGGAAGTTCTTCAGTGTCCTCCACATCTCCTGTGTCTAATGATTCTTATTTTTTACTCTTATATTTAAAAACCAAGTCATTTATTCTACAACAAGGGTCATCAAACTACAACCCAAAGCCAAATCTGGCCTGGCGCATTGTCTTTTTTTTTTTTTTTTTTTGCGGTACGCGGGCCTGTCACTGTTGTGGCCTCTCCCGTTGCGGAGCACAGGCTCCGGATGCGCAGGCTCAGAGGCCATGGCTCACGGGCCCAGCCGCTCTGCAGCAAGTGGGATCCTCCCAGACCAGGGCACGAACCCGTGTCCCCTGCATCGGCAGGCGGACTCTCAACCACTGCACCACCAGGGAAGCCCGCATTGTCTTTTTTTTTTAATAAAGATATATTCAAACAAAACCACACCCATTTCTTTTTGCATTGCCTATGGCTTCTTTTTTGCCATAAACAGAGTTGAATAATTGCAATAAAGACCTCATGGCCTACAAAGGCAAAAATATTTACTATCTGATTCTTTATAGAAAAAGTTTGCTGAACCCTGATCTAAAAATCTACTACTCTTCTTCTGTGGTTATACAAATAGGGCTAATGTCCTTTAGACATCTTCCCTAAATTTATAATAATATCAGCAGCTAATTTAATTGAGCACTTATTGAGAACTTTGTAGAACTTCAAATGTATTATTACTCTTATAAGCCCCACTGAACAACTGGCATTCTGGCCTCAGAATCTAGGCCCTTAACTACTAGAAGGTCTGTCTATATCAGCAGAATTAATTAAAGTGTAACTTCATATTGCTGAGCAGAAGTGTCCAAGAGGCTTTGAGTTCTCACATACCAAAATTTAGAAGCAAAATCATGTTTTCTAGAATTACTTTTTGTGGAGATATGCCCTGGGTTTTTAGGTCTTGGAATAAATGCCTGGCTGCTTTTAGGTCTTGGAATAAATACCTGTGTATGGAAATGATGAGCATTTTTGGGTTGGAAAGCAGCCAAAGTTGTCCTGTACCCCTCTGCTTTTGGCCCCTCTTTTTATCCCAGGTTACTCTGAATCCAATTTCTAACTTCTGGGATCCAATAGAGCATCCTCATACTTTCTTCCTCCACACCATTTCAGTACTTGTCACACATTTCCATCAGCCTTCTCCTTCCAGAAAAGCACTGTCCTCTGATAAACTTCCTACACTGTATTCTTCTATCTCTTGGCTCCTTTTCAATGTGGTACAATAGGCTTAGGAAGTAAATGCTTGTGCTTAATCGGACATTTTTATTTGAAAGTCAATACAATGTTTTCATTTTTTAATAAAGCGTAGTTGATTTACAACATTACATTAGTTTCACGTATTCAACATAGTGATTAAATATCATTATACTCAATTTAAAGTTATTAAGAAATATTGGCTATATTCCCTGTACTGTACAATATATATCCTTGTATCTTATCTATTCTATATACAGTAGTTTGTACCTCTTAATCCCCTCTCCTAGCATATCCTTCCCCCCCATACCTCTTCCCACTGGTAACTACTAGTTTGTTCTCTATATCTGTGAGTCTGTTTCCGTTTGTTATATTTATTCATTTCTTTTATTTTTTAGACTCCACATATAAGTGATGACATACAGTATTTATCTTTCTCTGTCTGACTTATTTCACTAAGCATAATACCCTCCAGGTTGATCCATGTTGTCACAAATGACAAAATGTCATTCCTTATTAAAAAATTTTATTTACTTATTTATTTTTAACATCTTTGAGTATAATTGCTTTACCATTGTGTTAGTTTCTGCTTTATAACAAAGTGAATCAGACATACATATACATATATCCCCATATCTCTTCCCCCTTGCATCTCCCTCCCTCCCACCCTCCCTATCACACCCCTCTAGATGGTCACAAAGCACCAAGCGGATCTCCCTGTGCTATGCGGCTGCTTCCCACTAGCTATCTATTTTACATTTGGTAGTGTATATATGTCCATGCCACTCTCTCACATTGTCCCAGCTTACCGTTCCCCCTCCCCGTGTCCTCAAGTCCATTCTCTAGTAGGTCTGCATCTTTATTCCCATCCAGCCCCGAGGTTCTTGATGACCATTCTTTTTTTTTTTTTTTAGATTCCATATATATGTGTTAGCATACGATATTTGTTTTTCTCTTTCTGACTTACTTCACTCTGTATGACATCCACCTCACTACAAATAACTCAATTTCACTTCTTTTTATGGCTGAGTAATATTCCATTGTACATATGTGCCACATCTTCTTTATCTACTCGTCTGTCGATGGACACTTAGGTTGCTTCCATGTCCTGGCTATTGTAAATAGAGCTGCAATGAACATTTTGGTACATGACTCTTTTTGGTACATGACTCTTTTTGAATTATGGTTTTCCCAGGGTATATGCCCAATAGTGGGATTGGGGGGTCGTGTGCTAATTCTATTTTTAGTTTTTTAAGGAACCTCCATACTGTTCTCCATAGTGGCTGTATCAATTTACATTCCCACCAACAGTGCAAGAGGGTTCCCTTTTCTCCACACCCTCTCTAGCATTTATTGTTTCTAGGTTTTTTGATGATGGCCTTTCTGACCAGTGTGAGATGATATCTCATTTTAGTTTTGATTTGCATTTCTCTAATGATTAATGATGTTGAGCATTCTTTCACATGTTTGTTGGCAGTCTGTATATCTTCTTTGGAGAAATGTCTATTTAGGTCTTATGCCCATTTTTGGTTTGGGTTGTTTGTTTTTCTGCTGTTGAGCTGCATGAGCAGCTTGTAAATTTTGGAGATTAATCCTTTGTCAGTTGCTTCATTTGAAAATATTTTCTCCCATTCTGAGGGCTGTCTTTTGGTCTTGTTTATGGTTGCCTTTGCTGTGCAAAAGCATTGAAATTTCATTAGGTCCCATTTGTTTATTTTTGTTTTTATTTCCATTTCTCTAGGAGGTAGGTCAAAAAGGATCTTCTGTGATTTATGTCATAGAGTGTTCTGCCTATGTTTTCCTCTAAGAGTTTGATAGTTTCTGGTCTTACATTTAGGTCTTTAATCCATTTTGAGCTTATTTTTGTGTATGGTGTTAGGGAGTGTTCTAATTGCATACTTTTACATGTACCTGTCCAGTTTTCCAAGCACCATTGATTGAAGAGGCTATCTTTTCTCCAATGTATATTATTGCCTCCTTTATCAAAGATAAGGTTACCATATGTGTGTGGGTTTCTCACTGGGCTTTCTATCGTGTTCCATTGATCTATCTGTCTATGTGCCAGTACCATACTGTCTTGATTACTGTAGCTTTGTAGTATAGTCTGAAGTCAGGGAGCCTGATTCCTCCAGCTCCTTTTTTCGTTCTCAAGATTGCTTTGGCTATTCGAGGTCTTTTGTGTTTCCACACAAATTGTGAAATTTTTTGTTCCAGTTCTGTGAAAACATGCCAGTGGTAGTTTGATAGGGATTGCATTGAATCTGTAGATTGCTTTGGGTAGTAGAGTCATTTTCACAATGTTGATTCTTCCAGTCCAAGAACATGGTATATCTCTCCATCTATTTGTATCATCTTTAATTTCTTTCATCAGTGTCTTATAATTTTCTGTATACAGGTCTTTTGACTCCTTAGGTAGGTTTATTCCTAGGTATTTTAATCTTTTTGTTGCAATGGTAAATGGGAGTGTTTTCTTAATTTCACTTTCAGATTTTTCATCATTAGTGTATAGGAATGCCAGAGATTTCTGTGCATTAATTTTGTATCCTGCTACTTTACCAAATTCATTGATTAGCTCTAGTAGTTTTCTGGTAGCATCTTTAGGATTCTCTATGTATAGTATCATGTCATCTGCAAACAGTGACAGCTTTACTTCTTCTTTTCCAATTTGGATTCCTTTTATTTCTTTTCCTTCTCTGATTGCTGTGGCTAAAACTTGCAAAACTATGTTGAATAAGAGTGGTGAGAGTGGGCAACCTTGTCTTTTTCCTGATCTTAGTGGAAATGGTTTCAGTTTTTCATCATTGAGGACGATGTTGCCTGTGGGTTTGTCAGATATGGCCTTTATTATCTTGAGGAAAGTTCCCTCTATGCCTACTTTCCGCAGGGTTTTAATCCTAAATAGGTGTTGAATTTTATCGAAAGCTTTCTCTGCATCTATTTAGATGATCATATGGTTTTTCTCCTTCAGTTTGTTAATATCGTGTATCACCTTGATTGATTTGTGTATATTGAAGAATCCTTGCATTCCTGGAATAAACCCCACTTGATCATGGTGTATGATCCTTTTTATGTGCTGTTGGATTCTGTTTGCTAGTATTTTATTGAGGATTTTTGCATCTATGTTCATTGGTGATATTGGCCTGTAGTTTTCTTTCATTGTGACATCTTTGTCTGGTTTTGGTATCAGGGTAATGATGGCCTTGTAGAATGAGTTTGGGAGTGTTCCTTTCTCTGCTATATTTTGGAAGAGTTTGAGAAGGATAGGTGTTAACTCTTCTCTAAATGTTTGATAGAGTTCTCCTGTGGAGCCATCTGGTTATGGGGCTTTTGTTTGTTGGAAGATTTTTAATCACAATTTCAATTTCAGTGGTTGTGATTGGTCTGTTCATATTTTCGATTTCTTCCTGGTTCAGTCTCAGCAGGTTGTGCCTTTCTAAGAATTTGTCCATTTCTTCCAGGTTGTCTATTTTATTGGCATAGAGTTGCCTGTAGTAATCTCTTATGATCCTTTGTGTTTCTGCAGTGTCAGTTGTTACTTCTCCTTTTTCATTTCTAATTCTATTGGTTTGAGTCTTCTCCCTTTTTTTATTGATGAGTCTGGCTAATGGTTTATCAATTTTGTTTATCTGCTCAAAGAACCAGATTTTGGTTTTATTGATCTTTGCTATCGTTTCCTTCATTTCTCTTTCATGTATTTCTGATATGACCTTTATGATTTCTTTCCTTCTGCTAACTTTGGGGTTTTTTTGTTCTTCTTTCTCTAATTGCTTTAGGTGCAGCGTTATGTTGTTTATTTGAGATGTTTCCTGTTTCTTAAGGTAGGATTGTATTGCTATAAACTTCCCTCTTAGAACTGCTTTTGCTGCATCCCATAGGTTTTGGATCATCGTGTTTTCATTGTCATTTGTTTCTAGGTGTTTTTTGATTTCCTCTTTGATTTCTTCAGTGATCTCTTGGTTATCAAGTAGTGTATTGTTTAGCCTCCATGTGTTTGCATTTTTTACAGATCTTTTCCTGTAATTGATACCTAGTCTCATAGCATTGTGGTTGAAAAAGATACTGCTTATGATTTCAATTTTCTTAAATTTACCAAGGCTTGATTTGTGACCCAAGATATGATCTATCCTGGAGAATGTTCTATGAGCACTTGAGAAAAATGTGTATTCTGTTGTTTTTGGATGAGATGTCCTATAAATATCAATTAAGTCCATCTTCTTTAATGTATCATTTAAATCTTGTGTTTCCTCATTTATTTTCTTTTTGGATGATCAGTCCATTGGTGAAAGTGGGGTGTTAAAGTCCCCTACTATCATTGTTTTACTGTCAATTTCCCCTTTTATGGGTGTTAGTATTTGCCTTATGTATTGAGGTGCTCCTATGTTGGGTGCATAATACTTACAATTGTTATATCTTCTTCTTGGATCGATTCCTTGATCATTATGTAGTGTCCTTCTTTGTCTCTTGTAATAGTCTTTATTTTAAAGTCTATTTTGTCTGATAGGAGAATTGCTACTCCAGCTTTCTTTTTATTTCCATTTGCATGGAATATCTTTTTCCATCCTCTCACTTTCAGTCTGTATGTGTCCCTAGGTCTGGAGTGGGTCTCTTGTAGACAGCATATATATGGGTCTTGTGTTTGTATCCATTCAGCCAGTCTGTGTTTTGGTGGGAGCATTTAATCCATTTACATTTAAGGTAATTATCGATATGTATGTTCCTATTCCCATTTTCTTGATTGTTTTGGGTTTGTTATTGTAGGTCTTTTCTTTCTCTTGTGTTTCCTGCCTAGAGAAGTTCCTTTAGCATTTGTTGTAAAGCTGGTTTGGTGGTGCTGAACTGTCTCAGCTTTTGCTTGTCTGTAAAGGTTTTAATTTCTCCATCAAGTCTGAATGAGATCCTTGCTGGGTAGAGTAATCTTGGTTGTAGGTTTTTCTCCTTCATCACTTTATATATGTCCTGCCAGTCCCTTCTGGCAGAGTTTCTGCTGAAAGATCAGCTGTTAACCTTGTGGGGATTCCCTTGTGTGTTATTTGTTGTTTTTCCTAGGCTGCTTTTAATATGTTTTCTTTGTATTCAATTTTTGATAGTTTGATTAATATGTGTCTTGGTGTGTTTCTCCTTGGATTTATCCTGTATGGGACTCTCTGTGATTCCTGGACTTGATTAACTCTTTGATATTTTTTCTTATAGATTAAAATATTTCTCTTTCCAAGAGCCCTATGTTAAAGTGCAGAGCTACCACATGAGGTGTCGTGGCACATAACTCATTAAATCATTAGTAATTTATATATATGAAATTTTCTGATATGGAAACTGATTGGTGGGAAAATAAGAGAGAAGAGCTAATATAATATGAATCAGAAGAGATGGAATTCTCTTAAGCAGAAGAGGAGAGTCAGCCTTATAGATGTAGTGCTGGATGCCAAAAATCAACATGAGATCAATGACTGGCTTTAGACAGGACAATATGGAAGCCTTGAAAATGAAATTTGAGAATAATTAAGTCAAGCTTCTATTTATGCCTGCACTAATTTTTCTTGCTCTAATTACCTCCAAAGCATCAAATGTATTAGCCACAAAAAAAAGGTCTCAGTGAATGTATATTGCTCTAGCAAATGAAACACTTAAAAGGATTTGTGCACTTTATTTATATTTTAGACAACTTTTCTGAATATGTTTCAAAAGTTATATGAAAAGAGAATGCTATTGCATTTGAAATCAATAGCAATAATCATAATAAATATTGAGTAATAAGAAATGCCAAAATGATAGTCATCTTTATTCGTGATAAATGTTGGCATGATAGAAGCAGTACATTTAATAATGGAACTATCCAATCATAAAATAGTTCATGCATAAATATCCAAAATAAAATTATCATTTTCCAGGAATGAAACCACTTCAAAATTAGTATGCATAGCTCTAAGCTGATTCTATAAATGGATTCCAGAAAATCATTTATCAGATGATTATATTTATGATGTTACTCAAGCTTCCTGAGTACTTTAAAGGTTGGAGTCACCTATGCCCAAAATTCAGTTGATAATAATAAAAACAAAAGACCTACATTTCCAAAGAGGACTAAATGCTTGGTGTAACAAAAGATACAATTAAAAAATACAGTTGTTTCCAATTAAATGATACTGACACACAGAAGGCAAATTAGTGTTTTATTATTCATCAGGCTTAATTTCATAAAAGCAACTCTCAGTTATCATAATCTAAAACTTCTTCATCTATATCATGATTGAAATTTTGGTTGTCATCAGAATCACTCACTTCTGTTTCTCCTCTGAGACGCAATATAGCACATGGTTGGAAGTACAGATCCTAGTGTCAGGCTGCCTGCAGTTACAGCCTAGATTTGTAACTTTAAGCAATGTATTTAACCTCTTGAATCTCAGTTTCCCTATCTATAAAATACATAGAAAATGAAAATTATATTATAATTTTAGTGTACTTTATTAATTTTATTTAGAAAATATTTGAAGAAAAAGATTATTCATATCTTGTTTATAATCATATCACCAGAGCCATCCTTGGGTAAGTGCTCGGTAAATATTTGTTAAAGAAAAGTAGAAAGGGAAGGAAGGAATGGAGAATATGAGTGAGGCAGGAAGATGAACAAGTAGTGTCTCCTTTAATTCAACAATGGAAAAGCTGCCAGAACTCTCAAAAACAAGGGGCCATTTGATCTCAGACTCAACTGTGGCAGAAAGCTAGGGAACCTCTTTACATTAGTCCATAAAGTCAGTTCAAGACTCTTTCCTTACATCAACCTGAATTTAGCTTTTACATTTTTTTTCATGGCAAAGCTAAATAAATTTTAGCTTTGAGAGTATGAGAAAAATAAATTTCTCATACTGGCTTACTTTGTTTGCTAGAGTTCTTTCAAGCCTGAAGATGAAAATTTCCTTAATACAATTTACTCCCTCTGAAATAATGTGGAGGAACGAAACTATATGCAGAAGCAATACAGTGATAATTAATAAACACAATGGCAATATTATCTTTGTTTCTTTTGAGAAAGCTTTTTTCCAATGAATAGTAATAAAGAAATACAGAAAGTGGTCCATCATAATCTCTAAGATGTATAACTATGTTATATATAATCTATGTTATATATTTTATGTATGTTATATATTATATATATATGAAAACTGAGGTCTTAAACTGAATCTCATTTATCATATAATCTACCACCCCTTAATAGCTGGATAAAATGAATTGAAGTTCAGTGGAGATTTGTCTTATTGCGGGGAATATGAAATTTCACCTTGGGATCCATATTCAGCTTATCATTTTGAGAAGATCAAATAAACAGATGAAAGTTTCCCCAGAAATATTTTATATTTTGTAGCACCAGTGAATGGAATAATTTTACTGTAAATTCTTTATAAGTTTATATATTCAAATTTTAGTATACCTTTTCATGATCTCTCCTAAAAGCTGAGCAGAGAAATGCTATAAGAAATAACAGAACTACCTTTTACTCTTCAAAAATAATTTTCTTCTATTTACTATTTTGTTATGAGTACAACTGTAAAATGAATTGTGTAGACTCTTCAAATATAATTATTCATGAGATTGGAAGTGTCAATGGGAAAAAACCATTCTGTCACAAATTTTCAATAGGAATATCTCCATTATCCATGTCAGTAAATAACCAGTCAATTCAAGGACAAACAAATGTTTTTTCTTATATTTCATGTTTTAAATTTTATTTTATTGACATATAGTTAATTTATAATACTTCGTTTATTTCTGCTGTACAGTAAAGTGTTTCAATTATACATTCTTTTTCATATTCTTTTCCATTATGGTTTATCACAGGATATTGAATATAGGTTTCTGTGCTTTACCGTAGGGCCTTGTTGTTTATCCACTCTATATATAATAGTTTGCATCTGCAAATCCCAAACTCCCAATCTGTCTCTCCCTCATCTCCCTCCCCCTTGGCATCCACAAGTTCGTTCTCTATGTCTATGAGTCTGTTTTGTATGTAAGTTCATTTGTGTCATATGTTAGAATCCACATATAAGTGATATTGTATGGTATTTGTCTTTCTTTTGTGACTTACTTCACTTACTATGATAATCTCTAGGTCCCTCCATGTTGCTGCAAATGGTATTATTTCACCCTTTTTTATGGCTGAATAATACTCCATTGTACATATGTACCACATCTTCTTTATTCATTCCTCTGTCAATGGAAATTTAGGTTGTTCCTTGTCTTGGCTATTGTGAATAATGCTGCTATGAACATAGGGGTGCATGTATCTTTTTTTGAATTATAGTTTTGTAGAACACACAAATTTAAGTTAAATTGACATTGTTCTGATCATTTATCATTATCACTTATTCACCAGTATCTAGTGCCTTTTGCTCCTCCATATCTATTCTCTATCCTGCTTTCTAACCCAGGAGGTTGACCTGTATGAATCATAGCCATGGTTTCTCATTCCTCTGACTTCCAGTTGAGTTCAGCCAGTAGAGAAATCTAGCAGTAGTTCAAAGGAAGAGAAAAGAGTAAGGTAAGGGTATTTATTTTTCCCTTTCGAAGTGAGCTCAAACTGGCTAATCCCTGAACCAAAAGTCACTCTAGGTAGCAGATGACACCCTACTCTCTCTCTGGGTTCCAATTACATCTCCTGGTACCCCTAGGCCTAGGGGTGGTACCAGCTCATCTGCTGCCAAGGCAACTTTATTGCAGTAGTCTTTGTGATCTACCTACGCCCGCTCTTTTTTCTATGTCAATAAACACATCAAAATTATCCTGTTTTCAGTGGGCCATATATTTTCTGTTGAGATAAGATTGATACAGAAAAGATATCTCTATCAACTGTCTTCATATACATTCTTTCTAAAGCAAAATATTTAGATGACTAATAATGCTTCTCTTTATTTATAAATTCATACTTTTAGTGTATTTATCTGGAGGAAAAGAGAATCATGTTGCATATACACAGATGATTCTTCTCTTCTTAATACTTACCAATATTGTCTTAAACTACAAATTAACTTTTATACTAATCTACTTTACATCATTTATCCTGACTTGGGACATCTTAGTGGCCTACCCAAACTGTATATTCACTGTCCTGAAAGAACTCAAATCATATCCAGTAATCAACTCTATTTTTTCCTCCAAAGTGGAATCCTGATTGGTCTCTATAGCATTCCTTTGGTCAAGAGGATCAAGATTTTTGGGGTTCTGAAAACTATAAAATTTGGGGGCTGTGTGTAAGAAAAATAATGCAAATTATAAATGTAAACATATGAATGATTAAATATTAAAAACAAGAAAATTAATAACAGATTTTTAAAAATTTAAAGATGACTAAAATTAAAGCAGAAAAATACAATTTTGATGAACTGCTTGACTCATCTCTGCACTTTCCTTCCTTTTCAAAATCTATAGCCCTTCATCACCATTTCCTTTGAAATAATTTTGTAGTATTATTTTCTATAGAGAGAATAAAAATATGCTTCAATCTTTCATTCAAAAAAGTTAAAATCAAACAACTTTGATTTTACCGTTGATAATCATTTTCTCTTTTTAGTTTTGCTACTGGCATGTGTCTAAGAAATTCTGAAAAATTCTGTTTCATGTAATTTCCATCAAAAAGGAAAAAATATAATTTACTTATACTTGTTTATTCTACAATATGAAATGTATTCCAGACATGAATAATCTTCCACTTTAATAAGTTAAAGATGAGTGTTGAATCCTCAGCTAACAATTTTACTCTTCTTGTGTTGAAAGAATATTTCACAGACTATTTCTTATTTTCTACATTTAATTTTTTTTCCCATCATTATCCACACCCTTCCCACGCCAGCTATCTTAAGATATATGCATATTACAATTCAACCTACGTACAATGAGCAGTAAATTGGAAGGCTAGCAAAATGTTAACTATACCAACTAAAGGTAAAGGTGACTATAAACCACATGAATATATACCATTAACCCTAAACGATGGGAACTTCCAATCAAATTCTCCTTAGCAGGATCCTCCCAAATATTCAAAACTTGAACAACACCTGAAATGAAGGGTAGTTGTGACAGAGAAAGTCAAGGTTCAGACACAGCAGTCTTAACTAATTTGGATTAAAATATTTTATTTTGCAAAGTTTTCAAGAAAGAAAATATGAACATATGATCACATTGCTAGGGCCTCTGTCTGTGCCTTAGGAAAAGGTTATACAATTGATGGCCTAATGCTTCATTATCTTGATATTCAATCCACTTCTGTCTCTGGTGATTGTATCTGGCACAGGTTTGAGCAGACACACTACTCTCTGAACTGACCAATCAGAGTAAAGAGAAGTATTATTTTACATGCTTTGGAAAAGGTCTCTCTACCTTTTTTCTGGAGATGTGAGCAAAATTTGCAGCCATGGGGAAACTGGCCAGAGTAAAGTTCATGCTAGCCAAGTAGGTTCGGAAGGGACCTCAGCTCTTGAGTGAATGTTCAAAATATGTTCATACCATCCCTGGAGTTAACTCTATATTTGGACTTTTACTTTATCAGGAAAATACCTTTTAAGCTAGTTTGCATTAGCATTTTCAGTTGATTAGCACAGAAATCATCCTAATACAGTTAATTTGCATTATATCAGGCTTATTGTTTGAATAAGACTAATTTACATTTACAATCAGATATAATTCTTAATTCTTAAATAAGGAATTTTTTTTTTTTTTTTATGGTACATGGGCCTCTCACTGTTGTGGACTCTCCCGTTGTGGAGCACAAGCTCCGGACGCGCAGGCTCAGCGGCCATGGCTCACGGGCCTAGCCGCTCTGCGGCATGTGGGATCTTACCGGACTGGGGCACGAACCCGTGTCCCCTGCATCGGCAGGCAGACTCTCAACCACTGCGCCACCAGGGAAGCCCTATGGAATTATTTTTAAATCATTATAAGCTATGTTGAATTACACATCTGTCACAGATGGCATAAATTTTTTTCTTAAATGATAGGAAAATTTTTAAGACCTGCTATTTCTCAAGTATAATAATAATACTTAGTTTTAAGGATATTCAGGTATATGAAATAGGGTTAATATATTAGAATTTACATTGATATCCTATTCAGCACTCCCCTAAGATAAACATTTTAATTTGTTGAGAGTAAAACATAGCTTTCAGAGTATTTTGTATTAATTTTCAAAGTTCAAGAATAAAGCATAAGCCTCCCAAAAGCATTGATATAAAAATACATATCAAAGCATTTTCCTATTGATGACATATGTTTTAAAAGTCTGCATATCTCAGTTAGATGTATTTCAAGGCATAAAATTGAAAAAGAAATTCCTTTTATTGTTAGTAAAACAAAACAAAACAAAACATAATCCCCTTAAGACTCAAAGCTCATTTAAAGTTGCATTCCTGAACAGCTACTTTTTTTTTTCTAACTTTTTGAATTTTATTTATTTTTTTATACAGCAGGTTCTTATTAGTTAACCATTTTATACATATTAGTGATTGGAAGATTGAGATTAGCTACTATCTTTTGATTTACAATCATTAACACTCTGGGAAGTCCCAGGCAGGAGGCAATCAAGCACATAACTCAGAGTGAAAGATAAAAGTGACTAAAGAGAAAGAAGGGGAAAAAAGAGTTTTGTTTAATAATTCCAAAAGGAATGTAACAAAACATCTTGTCAGAAAATATTAAAATTCTTTGAGAGGCAAACAAAATATCCATAAGCAGACAAGTAAAAAAAGAAATACCCAGAGGTACTGACTAGTTTGAATCAGTAGACTAGACTATTTCTCTTTTATTATATGAAACAGTTTACACCTTGAAGTTCCCTGGCTGAGCAAGGAAGCACTATTAGCAAATGGAGACAAAGAAGGAGAAACTGGTTCATAACCTTTGATACTACATTTCTATTCCATATGCTTCTGACAACTAAAGAATGACACTTGCCATCTGGCTCCACAAGGATTAATCATTTGTCACAGTACTTTCTGATCCTGAGAGGAGTTCAGAGTGGTGATCAGAAATGAGGCACTCTGTGCTCTGAGAAAAACTGGCAGAGCAGGCCTTCAGATAAATATTTTCAGGAGAAAATTTTATGAACCCAATTTATTGCATCTTCTCATACCTAGAAAAGCACTAAGATCATTAATGGATACATCTGCTCCTTGTGACTAGCAGCAACCTTCTACCAAGATGTGTGCTTGATCGCACATACCCCCTTTGCCAAATCATATATATACTGACCTTCCCTGCCACCTCTTCAGAGTAGTTCCTCAGAGCTTTCTGAGAGGCTGAGTCCTCTCAGAAATGCTATAGGCTTCAGGAAGTCCCCAAATAAAACTGAACCCACAGATCTCACATTGTGTGTTTTCTTCAGTCGACTCTTCACATTTCCCAAAACATTTCCTGTAGTTAGGAAATTGTTATGGCAGTTCTCATAATGGCTTCAGCCTTCATTTTTTTCCTTATTCTCACTTTGAGATCCACTTACAGAGGTCTCCCAAGTCCCAGAAAGAACAATCTAGCTTTTTGTTTCTAAAAGGATGTCATATCTATAAATGTGTTTATGTCTACTCCTTATTGAATATACAGAAATGTCTGCAAGGGACTGAATTTTACACATTTTATACAGGTGGTTGGCACCTATTCTACAAATCCATAAGGGAGGATTGTGTTTAAAATTATTCTGGTTCTTCTAAAAATGCTGTGGTAAATGTATACAAAATGTGTTTGTCTCAATAACAAATATTTTCATGTGTTTCAGTCCTTTTATGATTATCATGTCTTTTTCTGTTAGTTATATTTGCTTGTTGTCCAAGGACCTACAATTCAATGGTTAGAAAACACAAATTATTACTGCTAAGAAAGCAGTATTTTTAGCTTACATTTCTCCAAAAATTTGTATTACCTCATTTAGGATACAAAACTTCTTTGACATTGTGCCTGAACTAGAGGGTTTTCAGTTTAGTTTGGAAGGCAATACACACTAATGTTAAGCCGTAAAGGTGATAACAAGAGTACACAAGCAGGTTGTTAGGGCACAAGGAAAATACAAATGGATAAGGGGGTGTCCGGTGATCCTTTGTTTATTTTTTTAATTATTAAATATTTCAGAGATAATGATATAACAAAAACCTATGTTTCTTCCCTTAAATTTTGTTAATTTGTAACATTTTTCTATCTTAAATTTAGATTACTCAAAATAATAAGAATACAATATTACAGATACATATTAAATCTGTTCTGTTAGTGTTTGCAATCTCTTTTCCTTACTTAGAAGTGACAACTATCCTAAATGTTTTGTGTATCATCCAAAAGCATGTTTTTATAGTTTTACTATACAGGTATGTAGACACACACACACGCACATACACAATGCATTACACACACAAACACATATATAGTACATATACATTTATATGAATATTGTACATACAATTGTGTGTACGTACATATTTATAAACTCCATAACATGCTACCATACTATACATCTTTCTACAACTCACTTTTTTTCACTTAACATTTGTTTAATCCCTATCCATGTGTTTAAACTATACGTGAAGATCTAGCTCAATAATTTTGTCTGCTATGTGGTATTCTAATAGATGATTAATATACAATCTATTTAATGTATATTTGAGCTTTTCTCATTTTTTCCTATTACAAACAAAATTACAATAAATATGTTTGTACATAATGTCCTTGTGCACATATGTGAGTTTCTCTAGGGTATATTCCCAGGATTAAGCAGAAGTATAGAGTGCTACCACATGTGCAGCTTAACTGTTATTCAATATTGCAAATTACTTTCTAAAGTTCTGTCAGTTTATAATTCTACTATTAGTATGTAAGTTATATTTTTTAACAAAAAATATAATTGAAATTAATTAAGGAAATATCCAATTCAAGAATTTAGAGAATATACATCATCATAAACTCAAGGAAGTAGCAAAGAGAAATAATAAAGAAAACAGCAGAAATTAATAAATTAATAAAATAGAAAGCATGAAAATAATGTGCATTGCCTAATCTGTTGGTGTCAGGTTTCGTATGTCTGTTAGGTAAATGTTAATAAGCATTATTCAGTGTTAATCAGCATATTAGTTAATGGCATCATTTAAGTATTTTATAGCTTTTTTCTTTTTGTCTGCTTTGTCTATTAAATATTGAAAGAGGTATTGAAAATATTTTATTGTGATTATGGGTCATCCAATTTGTCTTTGTAATTTCATTCATTTTTACATTCCTCTATTTACCTTTAACCAAGGTAACATAAGAAAAACTTTGGCTAAGACAACAGTAGATCCTGTAATTATGGAAATCAAAACTAGGTATACTGTTATGGAAATCAAAACCACGTATACTATTAACTTTACGAGATTCTTTGAAACACATGGGTTACATAAACAAAATTGAATTTGATTCTATGTGTGAAAATCTAAAAGGGCTCTTGTGTGTGGGTTCGTGTAATCAAGTAATTGTTTACACCAACATCATTCATTGCATAGTTCTCCTTCACACTGATGTATCATAATTTATTTTGTATTTATAAATTATTCTTGATACTTCACAAATATATCTAATGCCAAAATAAACAGTCTTTATGGCCAAATATTTATATAAGGATTGTTTATTTAAATTCTTAAAAATTGTAGTACATAATCATGAAAATTGTACAATGCTTGATACACATTGCGAAGTTGCCCCTACGAAATGTTGCTTCATTTTATATTTCCACCTCCAAATTTTGAAAGTATATAATTTTCCTATATACCCTCATCAGTACTAAGAATGGTAATTTTTAACTTTTGACTACGTAAGAAGTAAAAATTTATTTCTCATGGTTGTACCATTAAATATCAGTGGTATGTAAGTACTTCTTTTTAATTGTTTATTGACCATAAACTGTTTTCTTTACTGAAATTTTTGTTCATAGCCTGTCCTCTCTTTTTCTAATATGATGGCAATTATTTCTCAGTGATTTAATGTGTTTTTATCTATGATATTAACTCATGTAAAATTGTTTCCTTATTTTCTCACTTGCCTTTTAATTTTTATATTATATAACTTGATACATGGAGGTCCCATACATACAAATGAGTTCCATTCTGAGAGTGCATTCATAAGTCAAGTTTGTTCGTAAGTCCAACAAAGTTAGCCTAGGTACCCAACTAACACAATCGTCTATATAGTACTGTACTGTAATAGGTTTATAATACTTTTCACACAAATAATACATAAAAAATAAACAAAAAATAAATATTTTTAATCTTACAGTACAGTACCTTGAAAAGTATAGTACTACAGTACAACAGCTGACATACAGGGGCTGGTAGCAGTACCAGCTACATCACTGCTGCTTTTATGCTTGCTTCGGACATCCTGGGCTTGAAATAAAGATACTATACTACTGTACTCTATACAGTACTGTACAGTAAAGTACAGAAAAGCCCAATCACTTGTAGAAGGACACACGCACATGACAGTGTATGCCAGACACATGAACTAACTTATGTGATTGGACATACAGACGTTCACATCTTTGAAAGTTCTAACTTGAAGGTTTGTATGCAGGGGACTTACTGTATTTTAGCCTTTGATTGTGATGTTAAAACTCTCAAATCTTTTAAAAATTTCTTCAGTATTCCCCAACATTTAAAAAATATACATTACATTTTTAAAAAATTTTTTATTGAAGTATAGTTGATTTACAATGTTGTATTAGTTTCAGGTGTACAGCAAAGTGAATCAGTTATACATATATCCACTTTTTTAGATTCTTTTCCTATATAAGCCATTGCAGAGTATTGAGTAGAGTTCCCTGTGCTATACAGTAGGTCCTCATTAGTTATCTTTTCTATATATAGTAGTGTTTATATGTCGATCCCAATCTCCCAATTTATCCCTTCCCCCTTACCCACCTGGTAACCATAAGTTTGTTTTCTACATCTGTAACTCTACTTCTGTTTTGTAGATAAGTTCATTTGTACCCTTTTTTGTAGATTACACATATAAGTGTCATCATGTGATATTTGTTTTTCTCTGTCTGACTTACTCCACTCTGTATGACAGTCTCTAGGTCCATCCATGTTGCTGCAAATGGCATTATTTCATTCTTCTTTATGGTTGAGTAATATTCCATTGTATATATGTACCACATCTTCTTTATCCATTCCTCTGTTGCTGGACATTTAGGTTGCTTCCATATCCTGATATGGTAAATAGTGCTGCAATGAACATTGGGGTGCATGTGGTTTTTTGAATTATGATTTTCTCTGGATATATGCCCAGGAATGGGATTGCTGGATCACATGGTAGCTCTATTTTTAGTTTTTTAAGGAATGTCCGTACTGTTCTCCATAGTGGCTATACCAATTTACATTCCCATCAAGACTGTAGGAGGATTTCCTTTTCTCCACACCCTCTCCAGCATTTCTTGTTTGTAGATTTTTTGATGATGGCCATTCTGACAAGTATAAGGTATACTTGATTGTAGTTTTGATTTGCATTTCTCTAATTAGTGATGTTGGGCATCTTTTCATGTGCTTTCTGGCCGTCTGTATGTCTTCTTTGGAGAACTGTCTATTTAGATCTTCCACAAATTTTTCTGATTGGGTTTTTTTGTTTGTTTGTTTTTGCTATTGACCTGCGTGAGCTGTTTGTATATTTTGGAGATTAATCCCTTGTCGGTTGCTTCATTTGAAAATATTTTTCCCATTCTGTGGGTTGTCTTTTAGTTTTGTTTATAGATTCCTTTGCTGTGCAAAAGATTTTAAGTTTTATTAGGTCCAATTTGTTTTTTTATTTTGTTTTGTTTTTATTTTCATTATTCTAGGAGGTGGATCAAAGAACATCTTGCTGCAATTTATGTCTGAGAGTGTTCTGCCTATGTTTTCCTCTAAGAGTTTTATAGTATCCAGTCTTACACTTAGGTCTTTAATCCATTTTGAGTTTATTTTTGTGTGTGGTGTTAGGGAATGTTCTAATTTCATTCTTTTACACATAGCTGTACAGGTTTCTCAGCACCACTCATTGAAGAGACTATCTTTTCTCCATTGTGTATTCTTTCATCCTTTGTCATAGATTAGTTGACCATAGGTGCATGGGTTCATCTCTTGACTTTCTGTCCTGTTCCATTGATCTAGATTTCTGTTTTTGTGCCAGTATCACACTGCTTTGATGACTGTAACTTTGTAGCATAGTCTGATATCAGGGAGCCTGATTCCTCCAGCTCCATTTTCCTTTCTCAAAATTGCTTTGGCTATTCAGGGGTCTTTTGTGTTTTCATACAAATTGTAAAATTTTTTGCTACCACATGCTGGGAACTCTTCTAGGTACAAAAGACAAATAAAATAAGTACAAGTCCTGCATTATTTGAGCTAACCTTCTATTCAATTATATTTCACTTATAATCACTACATCATGTCACATGACAATAAAAAATAGAAATAATTCACTATTTTTCTCGCTATTTTCTACTTTTAATTTTATTTTTAATTAATTGGGAATTTATGTTCTTATATATTGTGAAGATATTGCTTATTTTTATATAAATGTCTAAACAATTATTCCCAAAACTCTTCATTTCCACATGGTTGAAAATGCTATATTTATCATACACAAAATGTTAGTTTTCCTAAAGTCTAGGACAGTTAGGTCTTATTGATCACTCTTTAGCTATTTCTTATTTGTTTAGATTCATCTTTTTAGAAGATTTATATTGTTTTAGTACATTGCAGTGTTCATTTAATTTTATAATAATTTTCTGTTTACTATAATGCAGTTCATTTATTAAATAATCAGAATAAAATAGTCATTAAACATTTTAAAATGTGCAAAGAGTTTGATTATGAATATCACTGTAGGTTTTTATATGTCCCCAAAAAGGTGAGAGATGAAAAGTTTAGCTGTTTCTTGGTAACCTAGTTTGAAAACTTTTGCATTCTGCCTAACACATTACTTTGCAATGTGCTTCAGATAAAAATTTGTTTAATGTTATATTACACTTGTTAACATGTTTGTATCTTAATTTTCTCATGCAAAAATGCTCAAGTGTACATTAGATATTTCCATGTCTTATGGTTTCAATTTTTCAAAACTTTCACTTTAAAAATACAATTAATCTCAACTAAAATACTTCTGGAATCATTATTATTACAGCAGCAAGAGTCATGCCAAGATGATTTATACTTTCCTTTTAGCTGACCCTTCCACATCATGTATCATACTCCTATGGCCTTCATATACATTAGACATTAATCACAAGTCATAAATGACTTAATGTTATCTACACAAGAAAATTTAACATGCTTTTCAGAACTTTTGATGGCTTCCACAGTTTTTTTCCCATTTTATTTCCCCAGCCTCACCCATTACTGTTGTCTAAAATAAGTCGTCTACTCTAGCCGGTGTGACACATATTGACTTATTCCAAGCTACCTAAATGTACCATGCCTATACCTGCCTTCTTTGAAGTTGTCTGCCTTCCTCAAGTCCATTGTTGTTTGTGAAGGAATATTTTCTTCTACAAACCATCTAAATGTACCCCTCTTTTGAGACAGCCCAAACATCACCACTAACATGACACCTGCTCTGTAATTTCTAGTATAAACTAGATTCTTTCTCTTCCAGAATATCACCATCCATCCACCCCACTTATTTAATGCCTAGCCACATGCTGCCTAATGATATACATATTTGTTAAATAAATTAATGATTGAATCATGACATATATTGTCATCTTGTATTGCTATTTCCAAAGTATTTTGGAAATAGACTTTCATTTCTTACATTCATAAATATTTTTCAAGCTATACTATGAGAGAAGAGTTCGAATATTGATGTAATTAGTCTCTGATAGTATCAATCAACTTTGTTAGATAATTGAATGAATCAGTGACACTGATAGGCTGGACCTATGCTTTCTTCGCATCAATAAGTATATTTATTTTTCTTTGCCTGAAAGCCATGCTCTACCTAATATTTACTTCTATTTTTGAGGGTTAAAATGAAATTTTAAGTTCAATAAAAACCTCTCTTGTAAGTCCCATTTCGCTTGTCAAACTGGATGAAAATTGTCTGCTTCTCTCTAAATTACCTGAGAAATCTAAACTCAGTTGACATGACCACACGATGGGTTTTCCCCTTGTAATTTTTAGTTTTTCTTCTGGTCAAGAATGTTTATGGCAGCATTTTTATATATTCAGTAGTTATACAGCTGAGTTTAAGTTCAGATTCTTGTCCAAGTTCATTTTAAATTTATTCTCCATTTTGTTTTCTTTCAGAAGAATCAACAACCTTTTTCAATTCAGTGACCCCAATTAGGAAGTTTCATGTTTGCTTAAAAGTGCATAGTGATATTTAGAAGAGCAATCATAAAGTGGCTATTTATACTTTGTAAAAATATCACAATGTGTTGAAAATGCATAGAGAGTAAATATTATATAATTTCTATATCAATGAGGTGATAACATATGAGAAGAAATTTCCACTTGTGATTTTTTTTGAATTTTTAAATTATATTTTATCAATCCTTTATAAATGAGAAATAACTGCAGGTCATTCTTCCTCTCAATAATACTGTAAAAGTATTTTAAACCACTGAAATTTTATTTTCTCTTCATTGTTACTGATAATGCATGTGACAAACTGAGATTAAAGCTATGGACTAGAAACATGGATTTAAGAAAAGTAAATCTTCTTTGCTTTTAGCCAAGGAATGGAAAAAAAACCCTCAAACTGTTCTATAGTACAGTCATATAAACAGATTGTTCAAAAACATGTTTGAAGATTTTGCTTCCTCTTCCCACATCCTTGTTTTAATTCTGTCAGTTAAGAGGACTCAAATACCTTGCTGACCAGTATTTGCTGATTAAATACAATTCCCCCTATTTTTATCTTCTAGTTAATATACCTTAATTGTGTTCCTCAGGCATTTAGAAGGTAATTTACCTAGTGTTGTACCCTGAATGATCATGGATTCAGTAAGGGAAAGAGAGTTGAATATAGGAAGTTGCATTTCATTTAGCAAGTGTGTTAATATGAGTAGTAGTCTAGACTTGGTGATTAGGAAATTAAGTACTATGCAAGGAATGTACTGGTTGGCCGAAGGACAAATTCAGGTTAAATCTGGTATAACTAGAGAAAGGAGATCAACGAAATTCATCTTTTGACCATGTTGTTTACTTCTTGAGCTGTAACATTTTCCATCATGTTTCATTATCCTTTTAATTATATTCTGATATTGAATTATATCTTTAGTTATTTCCTATTCGCTTTCTTTCTATTGAAATGCTTATACAAGGAAATCGTCTGTCAACCACATTCTCTTTCAATGCAATCTATTTATGTAAAATTACTTTTAATTATTACAAAGTAATAATTTCATCATGGAATGTCTGGAAACAGCATAACAATAGCAAGAGGAAAACAAATCACTCATACATAACCTCTGTTAACATTTTGTCATATTTTCTTTGTGTAATTTTTATGGAATTATGATCCTATATACATTTTGTCTTGCCTCTCATTTAAAAAACATTAGCTATTTCTCTATTTTACAAACTTTTTCTAAATATATTTCAATAATGGGATGATACACATTTGTAGATGTCTCATTAGGTAATCCAATTTGGAGAGTGTAGGGTATTCTATTTTTCATCCATCCTCATAATTATCTATACTTTAAATTTCTTATCTTGCCTCTCACATAATCTTCTCAATTCTTTCTCTGTACTAAAAGGTCAAATAATATTTAACCTTATAATGAACTAGTTAACATCAATGAGAAGATATTTATACATTCTTAACTCCTCTGTTTCTCCCAAATTTCATCCAATCTACCAACAAATTCTTTTGGCTTGATCTTCAAAATATATCCAGAGTCAGACTTCTAGTGTCTGATTAGGATGTAGAAAGTTGGAAAGAGTATTACTCTCACCATAAAATAAGAAAAAAAGGTAATCAAAAAGACTATAACTTGCTAAATCTTTCAGCTAGCTGAGGTCACAGAGTAATCAACTAGTCTGAAATCTAAGTAAAGTCAACTATCTGCATGGAGTGACAGGACACTGGCTTAGCTGGGCCAGAGAACAGGAGGCAGGAAACTCTGCCATGCTAAACTATTCAGCCAAGTGTGTGCTAACGTAAGAGTACAAAACCCCTGGGAGACTCAGACATAAGGGAAATAGTATGTCCTTGCATGTTCTACTTGCTGTACCTCACAGTGTGCATCCAGAAAGGTGTTCTTTTTTTGGAGGGAAAAGGGTAGAAAACTACAGAAAGCCTCCTTTTCTGATGCAGATAAGATAGGAAGTCTATACAGTTATCTTTCTCCTATATGGACCAAAGGAATTACCCCTCTGAAGGAAAGGTAGGAAACCCTAAAAGCACAGGTAAAGAGCCATTGTGGTTAGAGTTAGGGGACAGAAAACACAATTAAGCTCTAGGGGAAAGAGGAAAAGGGCCTGGCCCCATCAACTAGCTCCTACCAGTAGGCAGGAAAAAGAAAGTAGAGAAAGCCAACATCAAGGTAGAGGAACACACAACCTGTCTAAGACTGTGAATGGATGAGGACAAAGAGACTGTCCCACCATAAAGCCAGCAAGAAGAGAGCCACAAGTCCTAGCCATTTACCTCCAGGGGAGGGGCAAATGCAAGGATATGCAGGATCAATAGGGAAAGATGAACACTAAGAATGGAATATAAACTGTGTGTAAAATCCTCCAGGCATCCAGACTACACCTTAAGCACAAGGTGAAATCAGAATAATCTGAGGATATGGTACAACAAAAACCAAACTAAAATTAATTTCTAATTAGGTTAACTAAATTCCCAGAGCAAAGGTTTAGCAGAAGAGGCATGCTTATTCCCGAGCATAAATATAACTTCATCCTATGCACAGGGACAAACTTCCAATCACAAACTACAAGACATATCAAAGAGGAAAGGGATGGGGGCAGGGGTCAACTATCAAGAGAGAAAAGATCAACAGAACAAGACTCAGATATGATAGTCTTTTGAAAACATTAGACAGGAAAATTAAAATAGCTATTCTTAACATGTTAAAAGCTCTAATGGAAAAGGTGGGCAACATGCATGAACATATTGGGAATTTTAGCAGTGAGACGGATATTATACAAAGGAATCAAATGGAAATGATAGAAATAATAATTGTAGAAACACTGACATAAATGAATAATGTCTTTGGCAGGCTTAGTAGTCTCAGCATTGACTACAGAGGGACAAAAGAAAATTTTGAGGCAGGGGGAGTGATGGAATTGTGCAGTTACTTGTATGCATTGGTCAAAACTCTTAGAAATTTATACTAAAAAGGGCAAATTTTACTGAATTTAAAGTGTGTATGTGTGTCTTTCTGACTATTTCTTATCAGCTGTGCAGCTACCATCCTTGTCCAAACCACATCACTTCTTTCTGTAATATATAGATAACTGGACATTAATGTTACTGCTGACAAAAATAAAAATTCCAGTTCTAAACTGGGAGCTAATTTAGGTGGAATGGTTCTGAGTTTGTTTTAGGCATCTTAAATTTGAAACATTGTCAGGCACTTATAACAAGACATCTGGCCTTTCTTCATCAAGTTCATGAAGAACTAGATCTTCTCACTTAAGTGTCTCTCAGCAGGAAAAATTTTCCTCCTATTGAATTAATAATAAATGAATTTTAAATATGTAAAATTGGTTAGGGGTAAAAAACTAAGCAGTTTTCTATTCTTTTCTATGCCTCTAAGTCTGAGAAACAACTTTACTGTAAACTGCTAAGACATACATTTGAATTGAGCAGTTGGGGGCCTAGATATGGTGATGTTTTAATTAGATGAATAAGGGAGCCTTATGCACATTCAATGTGTTACCAATGTTAAAGGCAGAGAACCACAAATTGGATAAATTTGTTACAGTGTACTTTCCATTTTTATAGCAATACCCACATTAGCATGGAAGACGTGAAGGCATTTATAGGCCACTTGCAACTATGTAAAACTTCTCATAATGCTCATATATTTCTGGCTAAGCACATTTTAAACTTAAAAAAGTTTTACATGAGATGCAAGTTGTGCAAATATTTCTAATGGGAGTTTTGTCACTTGGAATTCAAATTCAACTATTGCAAATTTAGTGGCTCATTATATACAGAAAGAATTGTAGGTGTGTATTTACCACCTTGACAGAATAAGTATGTATAATGAGGAAAAAAATGCACAAATTAATGACCATTTTAAATCTTTTTGAGGAGAATGTAATTAGTTCATTTTCAGGTAACTTTTAAAATATCATTGTCAGATAAAATTGCAGCTTGTCAGTCGTAATGAAGACTTAGTTGAATGTATC
Organism: Delphinapterus leucas; assembly: GCF_059928025.1. Lineage (NCBI taxonomy): Eukaryota > Metazoa > Chordata > Mammalia > Artiodactyla > Monodontidae > Delphinapterus > Delphinapterus leucas. The sequence continues at coordinate 34,995,835 of NC_143140.1, forward strand.
TTCAGGATTTTAAATGAGTTTATCATGTTATCAAGAAAGTATATGGGTCTATAAGCTAATGAGAAATATGGTTAATATAAAAATAAAGTTATAAAAACATGTGCCACTGATTTAAAGAAGCTTAGAAATCAATAAAGCCTAGTAAATTGAAATTTCTAAACTATATAATTTGAATAATTTGCAGAAAACTTTTTTTTCAAGTACTCCAAGAGTGCTGTCAAGCCTCCTCAGAATTAAGGCATCATCCACAATATCTTGAGTTAGCTGTAAAGTTCATAAGTCTGTGCTCTTTTCCAAACACTATCAGTTAACACTGATACTCATTACTTTCTGCAGATTTTCTGTAACAGATTAGAGTTCATTAAAAATCGTTTTGTACATTTCCCCCAAACAACTGTTATTGCCAAGCAAATGAGGTAAATGGCCACATTTGCCCCTAGGATTCTGAGTCATTCAATACGATGTTTCTTTGAAGTGTCCTTTCTTATCATCTCAAGAACCACAATTTCTATAATGCACCAAACAAATTCTCTTGCATTCCTTCTGACAGGAAACATCACTTGTCTTTGCCCTCACATAATTGCAGGCCGTTTTCTACCTTTGGAGAACTTCTTTTCACACCTCTTTTAACCTAAGTCCTGGCCTGACACGTTCTTTCAATACTGGTCTCAAGATCTATTTCCTCTAGAAGCATTTGCTATTTAAACTGTATTACTTTGTGGACATTCCAAATATTGTTTGAAACAACTTGTGGTAGAAAGTTTTAAAAAATCACCTGATATATGTATGTTCTCAATTCTGTTTGCAAATGTAAACCAATTATTTCAGATTAGAGTGCAGACGTATCTTGCTATTCTTTTGTTACCTTCTTAACAAATATAGACTTACTCTCTAAATAATTGAACACATAAAAATTAGCATAAGTATATAATGCATGTACATAAATGTTTTAGGTAAATTTCAGAAAAGTGATGTTCCCTCTAAATGACATTGAAAATCATTAAATATGAATTTATATTGAATTTGACATGTTGGAAGTCATACCAGAGGAAAGCTAGGTGATATATAATATGTTTTTAATAGATTACTTTTGCTGTATATATGAATACATTGAGTTGAAAAAATAAGGAATTAAAGTAATGACAGTTATTTGATTCTCCACTTGATCCATTCCAATATTTAGAGTAGTATTCCATGGCATAATTGTATAAATTATTAAACTATTCCAGCAAGGTCATATAATTCTTTTCCACCCTCCCAAACTCTCCTCCCACTCATACTTTTTTCCCTTTTATGTACTTTAGTATATATATCGTCAGCGTATTTTTTAATAGTGGTAAATAGAGCTTACAAAAACTATTATACCCCCCAAAAATGATAACATATAGAAGGAATGGGAGAGATGGAGTGGGAAAGGTGTGAGAAAAAAACATAATATTGAAAGATTTAAAAATAATTTTAAATTAATCTTCCACCGTAATGAGTCTCCTTTGAGCTTGCAAAACCTTTGTTTTCTTCTTTTGTTCTTGCTAGTGTTTCTTCCATTGCTCCTCCCTAGTCTGGAGATGAGTTTGTTTGTGTAAGTTTTCTTGTGGAAGCTAACTCTGTTTACATGTTCATTCAGGGAGTTTTCTTTGGATGGTCCCCATGGTTTCATCTTTCCTTTGTGCGTGGCTCATAGTTCAGGAAACTAGACAAACTTGCTTTGAGATCAAACACAGGTTTCCTGTGGGAGACCAGAGTGTGAACTGCCTTGAATGTTTCAAAGGTAGACTCAAAGATAGATGCTCTTGATTGTCTACATGATATCTATTTCATCCTTCCTCTGCCACATTCAAATTCCTTTTTCTGTTTAAGTTCAATCTCTACCCCATGTGACTTATGGGAGAGTGATCTCCGTTCCTAACCTCAGGGAGATTTTCTCATAAATCAAAGCTAATTCGAGGGCTTCCCTGGTGGCGCAGTGGCTGGGAGTCCGCCTGCCGATACAGAAGACATGGGTTTGCGCCCCGGTCCGGGAAGTTCCCACATGCCGCGGAGCGGCTGGGCCCGTGAGCCATGGCCGCTGAGCCTGCAGGTCCGGAGCCTGTGCTCCGCAACGGGAAAGGCCACAACAGTGAGAGGCCCGCGTACCGCAAAAAAAAAAACAAAAAAAAACTAATCCTAGAAATCTCATTTTCTTAACCACTACGTTCTTACAATTGTACATTTTACCAAATTCTGGCCAATGACCTGCAAGCAAAGTCTATGAGGAGTTCTGGGAATAGTTCCCTCTATTTTTCCCTCTGGACTCATATCTGAATATGGTACCTGCAATGGCTGAAAATTCCCTAATGTAGCCTGAAATAGCCCTCTGGTGGAGGGCAGAGCCAAGTAAACCACGACTCATGGATACCACACTTCCTCTGGGCTATTTTTATGCAAAAGACTATCCTTCTCACTCTTGAAATCATGTAAAAATAGTGATTTTGTCTGTTACAAGCAGTAAAGGGCATTTTAACTGATACAAATGAACAACCCATCAATTCCAAATCTATATAGTAAATTTTCTGAGTTTTTATTCTTATCCAAATCATAATGGCAAGAATTCCCAGGAATCTAATTTCTGAAAATTAGAACCTCTCAAAGTGTCCTTATTTTTTCTGGTTGTTCCTGAATAGCTTTCTCACATGTTGGATTAACATGTAAGTCTTTCAGCTACAGTCACGACACAGCCTTTGCTCAGGACTTATTCTTCTGCTCCCCTTTCTGCTTGTCTCATTCCTCTTCCTGCTAAGTTGCACAGAGAAGCATCCACATTGATGATGCCCATCTGGAAATCAACAATATTCATGCAAAGCTTACCATCATTGAATGTTGACAAAGTTTTCAATTCTCCAGCTGCATGCTGTGTTTCATACAGAGAGGCAAAAAATCATTCTCCTCCTCAATTCTGTAACATACTTGGTTTCCTTGTTCCCATGCAGTTCTGATTTTGCCCAAAATTATTCTACATGTTTCTGCCTTTAACTTCTCCCTCAATCAGGGCTCAAAAGCTGGCCACGTAGGGAAACAGAATGCATCACATCACTGCTGCCATGATCTCACTTCTCTCCTTTCCTTATTCAAAAGGAAAAGTTGCAATGGATTCAAGCAGATACCATGAGGAGGGAAAGGGTGCTGATGCTGGCTGTTGGTTGTAGTAACTGTGAATTGATCCCATCCAAACATGCCCTGTTACAATCAAAAATTAGAAAAATAGTCTTCATGGCTGAGTGTTTTTCCCATTAAAATAGCTATTTGCTTTTTCTTGTTTTTACAAATACTGCTTGCATAAGTATTTAAGGCAATTTCCAAATCTGTCTTGAATTTAATTAGATTTTTAAAACACTCAAGATAGCAATACTTATGGAGATAATTTCAATTTAGGACACATTCTGAATTAAAAGCTGACCAAAAACTTCATGTTTATAGATCTAAAATGGCCATAGCAACTGAAATATAGTCATTTCACTCATCCTACTCAATTTCTCTTTATGCCCTAAGTCAATTATTGTCATCTCAACACGATGGCAGTTGAACATCAGAATATTTATGGACTAAATCCAGATGAAAGTGTATATTGTCTAGGATGCTTGATGACAGGGAAGGTGAATTTACTATTTACAAGCGCTACGAAAATATGAGTGCACCATGTAGGGTGACCTGGGAAAAAGTGATCTACTTGGTATAGGAAACTATATGTCCTATCTAAAGGTGGCTACAACGTCTCAGCTCCAGCTCATAGCTGCTGGGTAGAACTGTCTATTATCACACCTTCTAGTTTTTCCAAAGAAGCTACAATCCTAGGTTTCCATGTAAAACCTTTAGATTTTTCAATATTGGCTACTTTTTTAAATGTTTCAAAACATTGTGTGGGAATGCAAATCAAAACCACAATTAGATAAAACTTCAAATTCATTCAGATGGCTCTTATAAAAAAATACAGAAAATAACAAGTGGTATAAACATACGATGGCATATTACTCAGTCTTAAAAAGGAATGAAATTCTGATACATGCTACAACATGGATGAACCTTGAAAACATTATGCTAATTGACATAACCAAAACACAAAAGGACAAATATTATATGATTTCACTTACATGAGGTATCTAGAGTAGTCAAATTCCTAGAGGCAGAAAAGTAAATGGTGGTCTTCAGGGGCTGTGATGGGGATAATGGGGAATTATTGTTTAATGGGTAGACTTCCCGTGTGGGATAATGAAAAAGTTTTGGAGATGGATAGTGGTGATGGTTGCACAACAATGTGAATATACCTAATACCAGTGAATAGTACATTTTAAAATGATCTAAATGGTAAACTGTATTTGCTATGTGCATTTTACCACACAGAAAAAGTTATGTGTACCTAACAAAACACATCTGCAAGTTGGATTTGGTCTAGGGTCTGTTCTTTTCAGAAACAGAATTGTAGTAAAAGATGTAACATACAACTATTTGTTTGTGGAAGATTAAACAGTGAAAGAATAATGAGGACATAAAGAACCAAATTGTCATATACCAAATATATGGAGTATTTTCTCTATAGAAAATTTGCTTTTTTTTAAGGTATTCAATACACATTTGCAGAAATTGACTCTCTAATATTATCGGATCTTGGACAAAACTAAACTAGTTCAAAATCAGCTCCTAACTCTGATATAACATTCTTGAGGAGAGATATATCATATATATATATATATATATATATATATATATATATGATATATATATCCTCTCTTGAGGGAAATGGAGATCTGATATATGGAGCCGGCTCCAACTTCTGATAGTAGGCTCAGAATGTGCAGGGATGGGAAATGAAACAGTAAGAGGATGGGACTCCAACTTCAAGATAGTGCCCCTGTAGTTGGCACATCACTTCTTTCAGCCTTTTCTGATGACATGGGACCTGATCCTTTGACTTTCCTAGGGCAGGAGTCTTCATGGGGAACCCAAGAAGTTATGGTCTAAAAGGTGTCACTAATATTATCTACAATATTAGTATCAGCTACATTATCTACAATATTAGTATCAGCTACATTGTTCCAGAGCTGGCATAATCAGAGTATCTCTTCTGGGAGTTGGAAATTTGGAATCAGTTACAAGCCACAGAGTGGTTGAGTCAAAATCTAATTAAAGCTTTGACTTACTTTCAGAATGGCAAGTCTGAATATATTGAGGTTGGCTTATCAACAGCTTTCCTGTGTCTTGATTGTCCAAAGCTCTGAATTCTGAGAGAGACTCTACTCAACCATTAAATTATGCATATCTTTTTCTTTCTATGAAACTCCTGTTTTTTTCTTAAAATAGCTCAGTTCTGTTTTTGCTCCTTGGAACTAAAGAAAGACTGCTAACATCAAGTTAAAATAGAATTCTTAGCTGAATTGTTTTTCAACTTGACAATGACTTCAAAATTTATAGGGTTCAAAAAAGAGAAGTAGCATAATTTAGTGTCTTTAATGTTACACAACTAAATACAATTGGGCCTCCACATCCATGGGTTCTGCATCCTTGAATTCAGCCAACCACAGATCAAAAATAATTGGGAAAAAAATTCCGGAAAGTTTCAAAAGGCAGAAGTTGAATTTGCCATGTGCCAGCAACTATTTAATAGCATTTACAATAGCATTGTATTAGGTATTGTAAGTAATCTAGAGATAATTTAAAGTATAAGGGGGGACATGTATAGGTTATATGGAAATAATATGCCATTTTATATAAGGGACTTAAGCATCCTCGGATTTTTGTATCCTCAGGAGTCCTGGAATCTATCCCCCACAGACTCCAAGGGATGACTGTATTAACATTTGTTGGGTCACAGTAACTAAAACTTAAACAGATATTACAATTATTTTCAAATTGAATAAAAATATATGAAAATATAAATTTTATGATTAATAGAAGATATGAATATATGGTTTTTTCGAACATCTCAGACAGATGTCTAAACTTAGATATTTCATAGAATAAATTAAAATCAAGTAAAATGCCCTTTTTATCCTATTACATTAACAAAGATTTAAAATATGATAATACAAATCCACACAAATGTTCAAGGAAAGAAACATACTCAAATATGTTGTAACCAGCAGAACCCTTTTGGAAGCAATTGAACAACTCCTACACAGATTCTTTTAAGATGTCTGTAATTTCTACCCATCATTTCAATTTTAAGAACTCTATCTTAAGGATATAATATAAAGTATGAAAAAAGCTGCATTCCCAAGTGTATTCATTCCCCAAACAATATAAAAAGCATCAATAAGAAAGCAGTCTAACTAATCTCTTCCCAAAATGTGTTCCATAGTATGTTAATTAATGTTATTTGAACAAAGGGTTCTATGACCAAGAATATTTAACAGATTCTCTTAAACAGGCGACTTCACTCTAAGCCTTCTAAAACATTAAATGCTAATATGCACTATAAGTCCCCAAGAGAGACGTGTCTTCAAAAATCTTATCCTTAGGGCATTAAAAGATGATGTGTATGAAGAGTAACTAATTCTGTGGAAATTGCTTATAATTAATTTTCTATTGGAAAAAGGGATGATAGAGTTGGAAAGAGAAAATGTTAAAGGTAGGACAGGAATGTTGTTTCAATAAGATAATGTTTTTCTGTTTTTCGGACTTTCTGTGTTTACAAAACTATCTGAAAAAAGCAATAAATAAAAAATTTAACTGAACCTTTATTACTAATTTTAATACAAAAATGGTAATTACTTAAAATGATCCTTCAATATAATCTTAATTCTGGAAACGGCTGAAAAAACATTCCAAATGAAACAATGTTAACTAGCACTATTTTCTTTATATACTGTGTGTGTGTATTTTGTGTATGTGTATTGTGTGTGTGTGTTTTCATGTAAGTGTGAAAGAGAGAGAAGGTAAAATATATTCATATGCATGTATCAACTAAGTAAAGGAAGACATGAGTTTTCCTGATCCTGATATATCCACTGTTTTGATTCCTTCATGAGGCAGAAAATATTTGAATTTCATTAAGGATGGCAATGTACTGTAATGAAAATAACGATCTTTTTTTGCATCAAGACGTATGAAATTTACCACAATTTAGTCCCCTCCAGGAGAAAAGATGTAAGACATTTCATATTTAAATAGATGCAAAGAAACGTGTTCTGGAGTGCATGTGAATAGACTGATTCTCAAACTGCCCATGAATCTAGACTCATTAATTGGCAGTCACACTTTCATGTTGTACTGATGACCCAGAGTTAGTTTTATCTTTTTTGTTTTTGTCTCAGTTATAAACCCACTTTGTCTCAGACTGAGAAGGAGGTAAGTCACTGGAATAGAGGATGTTTCGAACCACAAAGATTCCTCCTTCATCCGTGTTTTAGGACAGTTGCAGGAGAAAGGCTGAGGTATCATTTGAACACACTAAAATTATTAAATTAATCGCTACATTAGTGAATCATTCATTGTTATTAATTATTTAATTAATCATTAAGTTAAATTAACCATTAAAACACATCAGGTTTCTTTTTAAGGTGATGAAACTGTTCTAAAATTGACTGTGGTGACAGTTGCAAATATCTGTGAATATACTAAAATCCATTGAGTTGTACACTGTAAATGGGTGGATTTTATCTGAAAAAAGCTGTTTGAAAAAAACAACATGATTAAAGCACTGAATCTTGAGAGTCATTCCTGAAGTTTTGTAAACAGAAAAATTTCAACCTTGGAAACAAAGGCACAACAGCATTAAAACTACTTATTTTACTCACTGGCTTGTTTACTGAGAAGCTAACTCTAAAATCACCCACCAGTGAGACATCTGCTCGGAGTGGTCCTAAAGAGTTTTGTCCAAGTTTGTTGGTCTTTTATTTGAAACCAAAGAACAATTTTGTGGGTACATGTAGGCAGTCTTTAAATCAAACTTTGTCTTCTGCTCATACTAAAGTAACTTTATTATATTAAGGCATGAGATACTTTAAAAATCACTTTTAATGGAGATTGTTTAAATTTTATAATTGGCCTGTAGCATCATACTTCTCAGATACTTTTCTCTTATGTCACATACCTAAAATGCTTCAAAAAATCTCATATTCTTAGTTATCTCATTTCATGTACAACCTGCCCATCCAATCCTCAGCATACTTGGAAACAGCTACTCTGACAAATAAGTTATTATGTTGTTATCCTTCTTTTGTTATATTAAATATATCCTATATTTTTAACCCGTGTATTGATAATCTTATCAAGTAGCAATTATGTACTTCTATTAGGAGAAAACAACTTCTTATTTGTAGGAAAACCACATTCTAAAATAAAGAAAATATATTTGATGATTTAAAAATATGAATCATAGTCTATAGTTTTTGAGACTATGAGTGTTCAAATCTACTTAATAGAGACCATAGGCAGAAAATATGCTGAACTAAGATAAGTATTTTGGTTAAGAGACAGTTGGACCTCTCTAAGTCTGTCACTCCATATCCTAAATTTTATGAAATTACTACATAAAATCCTGGATTTCATAGTAATTAAATCAATTAATCTTAACTTTTTGTCAAAAGTAAATGTCTTGGTTCCCAAAGACATTAGTAACTTGGTTCCCAAATTTAGCTGCATTTTACAACTTTTAGAAATCAAATCAATCATAGGGCAAAACCAATATGTGAATGTATATTTTCAAAAGATTGTATGATTTAACACTTTTTTCTTAAAGAGATACATTCTGAATCTTTGCTAAAATAAAATATATATATATAATTATTTATAATCTAACCTAGAGTTTTAAAATTACAGAAATGTGTGCTTTGCTGGTAGTAAAATGATTTTACAGTCAGAAGAATGTATAGCTGTCTTGATAATGGCAGTTCTCACCGAAGAAAACTTTGGGCCTCATAAATCCTAAGGAGTCATGATAGGTCTATTTCATGGATCTTCAAATTATGACAAATTCAGCTTGTTAATAACTAGACTTAACTTGAGTGTTCTAGATCCAGTCTATCCAGGGCTCACCCGTTCTTTCTGTGTCTACATTCTTAGGTGGTCTTTGGCCCTACTCAGAATTTCATGCACACTTAGAAAAAATCCATTCTATCAGCAAAATATGTGACCACCTGTGATGGTTAATTTTTATGTGTCAACTTGACTGGGCTAAGTGATGCCCAGATAGCTGGTAAACCATAATTTCTGGGTATTTCTGTGAGGGTGTTTCTGGAAGAGATTAGCATTTGAATAGGTAGACTAAGAAATAAAGGTCAACTTCACCAATGAGATTTGCCATCATCCAATCTGTTGAGGGCCCGAATAGAACAAAAAGAGAAGGATGGGTGAATTTGTCCTCTTTGCTTGAGTTGGGACATCCATCTTCTCTTGCCCTCGGACATCAACACTCATAGTTCCTGGGCTTTCAGACTCAGACTGAGACTTACATCATTGGCTTCCCTGGTTCTTAGGCCTTCAGGCTTGTACTGGAACTACACCACCAATTTTCCTGGGCCTCCAGCTTGCAGATGGTAGATTACGTAATCTCAGCCTTCCATAACTGTGTGAGCCAATCCCTCATAATAAATCTCTATCTATCTCTATCGCTTTCTCTATCTCTTGATACCTTTGCTTCTGTTTCTCTGGAGAACCCTGATTAATACAGCACCTAACAGATACAAGGCATGCTAGCAGTAAACATGACCAATAGGGCATCATGAATCTTACATTCTAAGGTGGTGAAGCAAGGTGGACAAACAAGTAAACTAACACATGTACAACAGTGTGTCAGAAAAGTTGAGGAAGTTATGTGTAGAAAGAGGTGTGTTTAGATAAGGAAGATTGCTTCAGCTAGGATGTCAGGGAAGACATTTCTGAATGAAGTAAAAGTGTTATGTTAGGCAAGTCTGGGAGAATAGCTTTCCAAGGAAGAGGACAAACAGCAAAAGCTTTGAGGTAGCATTTTTTAAGAACAAGAACTGCAATCCAGGCAGAGAATAGTGAGCTAAAAAGAGAGAGTTTAGGGAATGAGGGGTATTATGGGCTGCATGTATCTTCCAAAATCCATATGTTGAAGTCCTAAACACTAGTACCACAAAATGTAATTGTTGTTGGCAGTAGGGTCTTGAAAAAGTAAGTAGTTAAAAGGAAGGAAACAAGGAAGGAAGGAAGGGAGAAAGGAAAGAAGAAAGGCAGGAAGGAAGAGAGAGAGAGAGGAAGGGAGGGAGAGAGGGAGGAAGGAAGGAAGGGAAAGAAAGAAAAAAAGAAAAGAAAAAAAAGAGGCAAAGCCATTAAAAGCATGACCTTCATATATATTTTAATGTATATTTTTAAGACATTTCAGTTCACTTTAAGTGATCCTAAATTGGGAAATCATCTTCTACTCAGTGTTTGAAATTACTGCTAGAGAAATATGAACAATCTTTCTTAAGTAGTATTTTATTTAAACCTTTTGAATGTCATTTTCATGGAAATAGTTAGAGATTGTTTACAAACATTTACTAGGCATAAGAAAGCAAAATATGATTTTATGTTATTTAATATGAGCTTTCATTAATAGGCAAAGTTCTCAAAAATTACATAGAATAGGAAGTATTCTATTAAAGAAAATAAGATGACACTGAAAAAACATGCAAACAGAAGCTGATTTTATTTTGATACATTGACAGCAATAGTAGAGAAAGCACAGATCAAGTTGGATAGCCTGCTTTGTCTTAGACAAAGAGCTTGGAGAGTTTTTGAGCTCTGGGGTGGGCTACTAAGAAGGTACTAGAGAACAGAGGTTGTTAGATGGGAGGATAATCAATAGGATATGTTGAGTACATAGAGTTATTCTTGAGTTTGCAAATTGGGGGCGGGGGGGTGATCAGGTTATTTGTGTTTGCTAATTGATGTTCATGGAAGTTAGGCTCCTCCCCTCTCAAAGACACCAGGAGATAGGGGCTCTCTCTTCCTTCATGATTACATTTCAAAGGAATGACTCCTAGGTCCTTGAGGAAGAGGTTTCTGGGTTATAAAACTGGCAAGAGTCTGGGAGAAGATTTATATACATTTCAGAAAGGGTGGAGAAAGAGTTTACAATCACAAGTTTTCTAAAGTCAATATTCTAAGAAGAAGGAGGTCAGGGGCACATAGTCAGTTAGAAACCTGTCTAAACTTAAGTCAAACTGATGGGAACATTAAGGCTGTCTTGGTCAGTTGTAAATTGAGTCAGATTAAGTGCTTTAATTGAGCTTATTATTTAAAATAATTCTATATTTAATGTTCTATAACTGTATAATTTTAGGTTATGGTATGTAATTTTCCTAAAATTAGATATATCTGATAATTCTATACACTTCTCAATTCTTATATAGAACTATTCGGAAGGGAGTATCTTCAGATAAGAGTCTTCAGGTAAGGGATTCATGGGCTTCGAAGCTCAGGCTGCTTGTGACCCAAATCTGACATTTAATAGCTATGTGACCTTAAGTGAATGACTTAGTTCTTTCTTGTAAAATGGAGATAAGAATAGCCACCTTCTACAGTCTTTAGGTAGATCTGACAAGGTACTACTGTAAAATGCCTAACAGTGACTAGCACACAGAAGACTGCCACCAAATACCAGTCCCCTCCTCTTAGTATCCATGAAACTATTGTAAATAAAGATTAGAATAGAAAATATAACAATTTTCTGACAAGGAAAAAACAGCTGTATTCTCCCCCTCTTTTTCCCCTCAAACCCATATAATTATATCCTGTACAACTGAATGTTTAGAGCAAGGACCTTGGGGTCATCAGTTTGGGAATTCCATGTCTTAGCACACTTCTGTGGCTGTGACTTCTTGTGACAAATGATTCCTCCATTTGTCAATTAGATATAATATTGGAAAACATCTCTCCTTCACAAGGGTGCTTTGAGCATTACTGCAAAAAAGAATCTTTTTAAAGCACACGAGATGAAAGTACCGTTGTTATTAAATATGTGATGAATTGTTGATAATTCATGGTCTGTGATGTTGTAAGAGTCCGTAGCTTTAGGAAGCAAAGACTCTCTTGAGAATCTTAGCCAGAAGAAACTGTTTAATGGCAATTGAATTACCTGTAAAATTGAAAAAAATCATTGAGAAAACTCAGTATCCCTATGGAGAGAGAAGAAGCTATTATATTACACCTTAGTAGAATGCATATAACACAGGAAGGGAATTTAGATACAATCTCATTTCTTGGCCACGTCTATAAGAGGTAAGCACTACACTGGGACATAGCCAAGACATTGCCTTGTTTGAGCAATACACTGTCAAAGAATATATTTTAAAAAGCATTTAATTTAGTGTTTGTAAAGTCAGGACCTTTACCCACATTAAGAAGTTAACCCTTGGGCTTCCCTGGTGGCGCAGTGGTTGAGAGTCCACCTGCTGATGCAGGGGACATGGGTTTGTGCCCCGGTCTGGGAGGATCCCACATGCCGCGGAGCGGCTGGGCCCGTGAGCCATGGCCGCTGGGCCTGCGCATCTGGAGCCCCCGCGTACCGCAAAAGAAAAAGAAAAGAAGTTAACACTTACTAATTAATTGGTGGCATGCATATTTTATACATTGATAACTTATGCAATCTATAAATGTTTTAAAATATACAAGTGGTCAACTGAATATTGAATAAAAGCTTTCCAACATTTACATGGTTCCCTTTGTAAGCTATAAAATTTCAACTTGAGAAGATATGAACTTTTTATCTAGGATGCAACAGGTTTTGATGTGAAAATTCATGTTTTAAATAAGATCAATACTTACTGAAAAGAGAATGAAGTTTAAAATCTTTTTAGCAGGTTATAGTTGAAATACTGAATGCATTAATTTTAAATGATCCTTAAAACTTCTTCATGGTGTCATAAATTTTAAAAAGCTGGATACTTTCACTTAAAAGTGATAAGGACAGTTTTTAATCTGTAATAATTATTTCGATAATTATTTATCGAATAACTATTTCGATAGAGAAAAGAGTACAACAGGAACTGAACTCAACTTCTATTTGTACAGATTTGACTGGGTGTTCTACAGGGAGAATGTTTCTACAGGAAAGAGGTTGAACAGAAACTTAGTAGAGTTAGGCCGATTCCCCCCTAATTTTTCACTTACCTATGTGAAACACATCTGGGTTTGCTAAGTGACATTTATTGAAGTTAGGCTCCTAATATCCCACAGAAATTGGGAGATAGGGGCCCTACCTTCAGATGGTGGCTGAAACAAACAGTTAAATTATGCTGGCAGCCTTGACTTTTCTCAGGCAAGCACCTTAAGGAGGATTAGGGGCATCCTATAGATTCAGCCTTGAGATTTTAGATGTGGTTTTGCCTCTTGATCAAGGAGTCTACAATCTAGATGAAAGTAAAAGCCATAAAGAAAGAGTTAAACTAATGTAGCTGCTATGATAGAAGTCTGTACAAGGTAAACTGCAAGCATAAATAGAAGTCAACTCTACCTGGGCAGTGAATATTAATTAAAGAGGTAATATTAGAGGTGAACTTTCATGATGAGGCAGATGTTCTTCAGGTAGACAGGAACAGGAAAAGTAGTGCTTGTAAAGGAATCAGAATGAGAAAAACTACAGACGTATAAAATCTTCCAGCATATCTGAGAAATGAAAGTGGAAAAAAATAGAGTCCATGGGTGGAATGGAGGCTCAAAGGGAGGGGAGACAGTTTTTAAGTTAAGCAAATAGAAGTAGATGATGAAGAAAAAAATATGCCACTGTGTTACAGTACCCAAATTGTGCACCAAGTCACCCCAGGGTGCCACAGAAAACTCACAGGAGTGCCATGGGACACTTTAAATTTCAGGAGGAAACACTACAATATCTGTATCATACCACACAGATTACCATTATTAAGTTGTCAGAATTAACTACTTAATAAAACATACTGTTGTATATTTATTTTACCTGAAGAGTGCTTTGAAGAAAATAACTGTGATATGAGGGGTTCCAAGAGTCAAGAAAGTTTAAGCAATAGCCATAATGAATTTTAATTTTATTTTATAAGAAATAGAAAACTAGAAGAATTTTAAGGGGAACCAAATGGATAAACTTGTATTTTGGGAAGATTGTTCTAATAGCAGTGGGAAGCATACGTTAGAGGGTTGCCATTTTGGAGGCATGGAGACAATTTTGATATTATTGTAATTAGACAAGAAAGAGACAATGAGATGTCTAGTGAACGGGGGATCCATAACTAAAGGAATAACTACTATTACTTAGGCAATTGGCTCTTTGCTTCCTTGTTGTTCCTTTAAAATGCTAGAAGTCTTTGGCAACATTCTTGTAATCATTAAATTATATTAACTATTGCTTAGCTGTTCTTTTAGTCACATTTCTTTTTTATGCTTTTTTTTAAAATTTCTATTTCATTCTCTGATAGATATTTGAACAAAATCATTTACAATCTTACACAAAGCAGTGGTCTGACACAGAGTGACATTCTTACTTGCATGTCCTAGTAAATACGGTATATTTAAGATGCTTGGTTGACATCATACTACACCTTTAGCTTACTTTACAAAGAAAGCTAACATTCTACTAATTAAGAACCACTGACCTTGGCAGATCAGCCAAATGGAAGCCAGTACCAGAAGTATTTCCTTGGTACATATGACTCATAAAATGTTTTCATTTCTGAGCACAATTCCTGGTTGCCTACACACTGAATCTTCCCTTCACTCTGAGGACAATTTTTTACAAGATCATTTTATGCCCTTAGTAACTTGAGTCCTATTTTAAAAGAGAGAGTTCAAAATATGTTATGGCTAGTATTTATTGAGTGTTTGCATGATCCAGGCACACTTTTCCACACCTAACATGCATTGTTTTACTTAATTCCTACACCGACCCTACGATGAAGTTGTCGTCATTATTATCCCCAATTTACACATGAGGAAACTGAAACATAGATTCAAGTGCACCAGGTCACATGGGTATTATGGTGGATCTAAGATACAAACTTAGATTTTATGACTCCACAGTCTATAGTCTTAACAACTACACTATAACTCTTCCATGTGGGAGCAATAATTACTGTTTGTGTTTCTTCATATTGATTTTTAAAGAATGTTTAGTTTTAGGTTCACAAGGTAATTGAGAGGAAGTTAGAGTTTTACCACATACCCCTGCCCTTTCCTATGCATAGACTCCTTCATTATAACATCCCCCACAAGAGTGGTACATTTGTTTTAACTGATGACCCCACATTGACCCATCCTAACTACCCAAAGTTCATAGTTTACCTTAGAGTTCACTCCTGGTGTTGAACATTCTATAAGTTTGGACAAATGTAGTGATGTGTATTCACCACTAGTATCATACATAGTTTCACAACCCTAAAAATCCTCTGTGGTCCTCTTCTTCATCCTTCCCTTCCCCTAAGCCCTGGCAAACAGTAATCTTTTTATTGTCTCCCTGGTTTTGCCTTTTCCAGAATGTCATATAGTTGGAATCATACAGTATGTAGCTTTTTCAAATGGGCTTTTTTTCACTTAATAATATACATTTAAGGTTCCCCCATGTCTTTTCTTGGCTCGATAACTCATTTTGTTTTATTTCTGAATGATACTCTATTGCCTGGGTATACCAAGGTTTATTTATTCATTCACCTATTGAAGGACATCTTGGTTGCTTCCAAGTTTTGGCACTTACTAATAAAGTGGCTATAAACATTCTTATTCATGTTTTTTGTGGACATAAGTTTTCACCCCCTTTGGGTAAATACCAAGGAGCAGGATTTCTGGGTTGTATGGTTAGAGTATGCTCAGTTTTACACACACACACACACACACACACACACACACACACACACACACACAAAAGAGCCAAATTCTCTTTCAAATTGGCTGTACCATTTTGAAATCCCGCCAACAGTGTATGAGTGTTCTTGTTGCTCCACATCCTCACTAAAATTTTGTGTCATCAGTGTTCTGGATTTTGACCATTCTAATAGGTGTATAGCAGTATCTCATTGTTACTTTAATTTGTATTTCCCTGGTGATATATGACGTGGAATATCTTTCCATATGCTTATCTGCCATCTGTATATCTTCTTTGGTGAGGTGTCTGTTAAGGTCTTTGGGCCCATTTTTTTTAATGGTGCTGTTTGTTTTCTTAGTCTTGAGTTTTAGAAATCTTCGTATATTTTGGATAACAGTCCTTTATCAGATATATCATTGGCAAATATTTTCTCCCCATCTTGTGATTTATCTTCTCATTCCCTTGAGTAATCATATATTTTAGTATCAAGTCATATGTATCAATTTACAAAGCTCTCTTTGGCCTAGGTTAATTGGATAAAACATTATTAGTTTTGTTTCAGAGAAAATGTTGTTGTGACCATGGAGAGATACATTAATAAAAACAAGCTTGATGACTGCAGTTAGAGGAAGATCACATTAGAAAGGCAGCCTCGCTAGCTGCAATGCTTTGGGTCAGTTGCACAGTCCTTAGATTTATGGATAAAAGAAACTTGAATTTCTCAGTTCTTTCATATTTATTAGGTCCTGTGGTGCTGATTGACATTAATAAAATCATGAAACACTGATGTTAACTTGGAATGTTACTGCATAGACACTGATATACTAGCCTAGCCACCAGAACTCTAGTACCCACCATCTGGGTTCTTCTTTATTACATCAAGGTGCTCAGGACAAAGATTTGAAAAAATAAATAAAAAATAATTAGAAGATTACATGATGACCATATAATTAGATCAAAGAGAAACAGAGGGTCTTGGGATATAATTCATTCATGCCATGATAAGGCCTGAATAATTGTCACTGTCTTATAACAAAGTACATCCTTTAAGACTGAGGTGAACGGGGGTGGGGTGAGGTTCACGGGTAATTGTAAACAAAGGAGAAAATGTGGCAAATATTCAGGGATAAGAGAAAATTACTTCTTGGAAGTACAAGTATTTCAAAATATCTATCTATCTGTGGTTAGTAGGTATACAAAGATTAGGAATGAGAAGTATAAGAAAGGTGGAAGCAGGGTCATATAATGAATGGACGTCTCACTAAAGAGTCTGGACGTCTTCCTGAAAACATCAATAGGTTTCATGTTTATTTAGCTTTATGACAGGATACAGGCCAGGAAATACAGAGCTATAGCATCTTCAACTCATCTTTTCTTTCAGCAACTCCATGTACATCGGTTCTTTAGTCTATCTCACCACAAGGATGTTTGGGTTCCACTAATGAGAGCCAAGGTGTATGTGGGTCTCCTTGTCACATAGAAGCTACAAGCTGTATTTTCTGCCAATTTTTTATACTGTATCATCCCTGTTCTCCCACCCCGGGGCTGACTTCACACAACAAACAGAAGTACCATTTCTCATTTTTTTCAGCTCCACTCCTTCCAAGGAAAGAGTGCTGTGGGCAACTGAGATCGTTCTCTGAGAGGCTGCGTCAGATCAGGCTGATGTTAAATTCTTTCTTGAAGTTTCACCCCCATGACCTCAAGTCCATATTTTCACAAAACGTATTCCTTGAATATTCTGTGATATTTTTCCTGACAGACACATCTAATGTTTTTTATGCAGGAAAAAGCAAGCTAGCACATCTACAACCACCAAGATTTGTGCTATCCAATAAAGTGTAGGTATCATTTTCCTAAACATGTTAGTCTTGAGCAATGTGCTTCATAAATCTTTAGATACTTTATCAGTTGCATGTTGCCCTCACATTCACTAGCACTTGTATCTTTCAAAAATTGTTAGAGACATTTATACGTGTGTTTAGTTTCTCTAAGGCCTAATTTACTATTTTGTCTGGACAATCAGTTTCCAAGGGGGTAATGTCAATTGAGGGTTTTAAACCAGTTTCCCAAAATATCTTTTCACCCTGGGGGTCATCATCAGTATCCATTGGATTTTCTTTGATTTCCATATGTGAGCCCATAAAATACTTTATTATGCCAAATAGCAGTAGATGAGGCATTAAAGTAATGTTTAGCACGCAAACCACTTGTTAATATTACACAAAATAGCAGTCGATAAGATATAATAGTAATACTTAGCACACCAAACATTTGTTTTTAATGCAGTGTAATTTCCCCAGCCTTTCCAGCAGAATCATCTCTTACCCATAGACTATATATTTTCAGTGACAGGGATGGTTACTAGAGTGTTCAATTAATTCAGGATTCCTTCTGGCCTGAAGACCTAATCATACTCAGCTGTGAAGGAATAGGTTTTTATTGACACTGATTCCCACATATTAATGTAGAGCACAACTCATTTACCCTGTAGAGAGAATACAGTGTTGGTCTTTTATCTACTCAATACCCACTAACTGTATAGCAAGAAATGACACCTCTTTTTAAATTCATGGCACACAGGCAATAAGGGAATGATAAAGAACACGTGTTCCAGTGACATCCTACTATAATTTAGATGGCCTTTAGCGTTTCAATAGGTGCAGCTCTCTGGCTTGGACTTTAAAACACCCTGGCATTGCCCTTTAAACACAATAGCCATCAATCACAGTAGGGAGCCCTTCCTGGGTGAAGATACAACCTCTTCCCAGAACTGTTGCTAGGCCTAACGTCCCAAGTGGCTTTTTCTTCCCTTCAGGTAACAGTAGAACCTCACCAGGTCCTTCTTTCCCCGTTTCTGGAAGTAGACAGTAGGTTTGCAGAGATAAAAGATAACAGGTCAGTCTCTACCACTGGGCAATAAGGCTTTATTTAGGGTGAGTCTTAGCTTGGTCACATTAGGCAAATTGACCATCTAATCTAGGATTACCTTAGGAATAAATATAATTAAATTCAAAGGAATACAGTATTTTAAGGAGTAATGCTCCATTCAGCTGGAAGGATAAATGCAATCCTAATCTAAACCGGTAGATCAGATAAGCCAAAAGAAAGGAAAGCCTTATGAGGTGTGAAAGACAAAGATTAGTGCCAGAGCTTCATTTCCCACCACCTTATTCCCAGTACATAGTAACCTTCCCTAAGGCTGTTCTTCCCTCAGTCCTTCTCATATTCCGATGAAGCGCACACCCACTGAGCTGCTAGCCCTGCTTTCTCATCCTTCTTATCCTTTGCACCCTCTGTCATTCAAACCTAAAAGTTTTAATTGCCTATTCTAATTTTCAATTAAGTCACTCCTGTGTAACTGATAGGAATACATGTCCATTGTATATTGTACTTTTTGGTCCCATTTTGTTAAACTGGCTACGGTGAAGTGCATTCCCTATGAGATATATCAAGGGTACCCCAAACACTTATCTATTCCTGAAAGACTCATTGGAATACTCCAGGAGCCATGAGCAGTGTTCTATGTAATCCATTTGTCACTGATGCCCTTGATCCCATGGAATTCTCCCAATGTCATTTTGGACATTTCTTTTTCTCTTGATATCATTTAGGACAGTCTGTCACCATACTGGTGACTTTTCTGGGTGACACTGGTATATGCCACTGTTTCATCCACCGTGGCATTGCTCGAGCGCTGCTGTGCCAGCTCAGCTCATGTACCCAACCGTTTTTCCCCAGGGACAGACCAGGTCCTCTGCCTTGGCTTTCCAGTGCCATAAATGGGTTCTCTTGGTGAGCATCTACAAATGCAGTTCTTCCTAGGAGTTTCTGTAGGGTCATCCACAAATTCACCCTTTCACACCAGGCTTCTCTAATGTATGTGTTCATCAAGGAACCATTTGCCTGCCTGATTACGCAGTACAGCCCTGGGCTGTATATGCATCTGTATAGTCAAACATGTCTCTGAGGCCCAGTTTTTCCTGCACTGTCACATATACAACTCTCAATTCAGCCCACTGTGTATACTTATTCTGCAACTAGGGCTTTTATAGACCACTCTCAGATAGCATCAGCCTTCCATACAAAGTTCCACCATTCAGTAGGAGAACTCCCATCATTGAATCTGACAGATGATTTGCCTCAGCAGATTTCTGACCCTATGGCAATGAGTGGGTAGAGCTTCAGGAGGTCCACTGTAGAGGCAGAA